>NW_027327771.1:0-201714 GCF_047675955.1 Chlorocebus sabaeus | reverse complement strand
GAGGGGGTTACTCCCTCTGAGGGTGTGCACACTGGGGGTGTACAATTGTCTGAGAAGAGTTGAAAATTTTCAGATGGGGAGATGATATTACTCAAAATATCAGAAAGAGGCTGTGAGTCCACAAGGGTCCCAGAAGCCAGGGGGGCGGGCCGGGGGTGGCGGCTGGGAGCCCGATCGCGGGGGGTGCCTGCACCCCCGGCGATGGGGCTCCCAGAAGCCAGGGGGGCGGGCCGGGGGGTGGCGGCTGGGAGCCCGATCGCGGGGGGTGCCTGCACCCCCGGCGATGGGGCTCCCAGAAGCCAGGGGGGCGGGCCGGGGGTGGCGGCTGGGAGCCCGATCGCGGGGGGTGCCTGCACCCCCGGCGATGGGGCTCCCAGAAGCCAGGGGGGCGGGCCGGGGGTGGCGGCTGGGAGCCCGATCGCGGGGGGTGCCTGCACCCCCGGCGATGGGGCTCCCAGAAGCCAGGGGGGCGGGCCGGGGGTGGCGGCTGGGAGCCCGATCGCGGGGGGTGCCTGCACCCCCGGCGATGGGGCTCCCAGAAGCCAGGGGGGCGGGCCGGGGGTGGCGGCTGGGAGCCCGATCGCGGGGGGTGCCTGCACCCCCGGCGATGGGGCTCCCAGAAGCCAGGGGGGCGGGCCGGGGGTGGCGGCTGGGAGCCCGATCGCGGGGGGTGCCTGCACCCCCGGCGATGGGGCTCCCAGAAGCCAGGGGGGCGGGCCGGGGGTGGCGGCTGGGAGCCCGATCGCGGGGGGTGCCTGCACCCCCGGCGATGGGGCTCCCAGAAGCCAGGGGGGCGGGCCGGGGGTGGCGGCTGGGAGCCCGATCGTGGGGGGTGCCTGCACCCCCGGCGATGGGGCTCCCAGAAGCCAGGGGGCCGGGCCGGGGGGTGGCGGCTCGGGGCCCGGTCGCGGGGACAGTTTGAAGAGTATCACATGGCGTTGTACAGTGTGTGTGATACTGAGATTAATAACTGGGTGAACTTCCACCCTGTGCCACATTGCTAGTAATATCAGCCTGTCCCCTCCGTGAATTTTAGAAACAATATCCCAGACTGGGTGTACGCCTTCTGCTGTACAGAGTGCAGTATCATCCTCTCCCTCCCAGGATAGTAATTACAATATCACTGGGCGGGAGCACGCAGCCTGCGAATTATTATCATCCTCTCCCCCTCCGTATACTAGGAACAATATCTCAGAAGAGCTGTACCCTCAGTGCCATATTCGGACTAATAGCATAGGTGTCTTCCGGGAATATTACGAGTAATATTACCGGGTAGCTATCCATTCATTGTTATGTTTGGAGTCATGTGATACTCTCCCCTCCTTTATATTAGGATCAGTGTCACGCGGTGAGTGTACACCTACTGCGATATTAAAACTAAAGTCCTGCTTTCCGTCCCTGGATATGAAGAACAGCATCACAAGTAGGTTTACACTTCCTGTGGTATTAGGAATAATAATATGATTATTAATCATCAATGATCGATTTTAATAATTATCAATGATACTAAAAATTCATAGGATACCATTATTAATGATGGATAATGATTTTAAACACATGATTACGCATGTTTTCAATTAATTATTAATATTAATGTCATGCAATAATATTATTAGTTCCTAATACTAACTATTATTTGATTCCCAGCGTCTCTGGGTATTGATTTAAGTCACATTAATAGCTAATATCATAATATTATTATTAATAGTGATATTACTAATAATTATTATTACAAATCGATACCATTTTAAGCCAGTATTAATTTTTACTCTCTTTATTGTGATCATTAGTATCAATAATAATAATAATTATTAATATAATTATTAATATTAATGATTAATAGACTTCTTCCTGATATCCACCGGGGAGAGGACGATGTTAATTTCTATATCACAGATGGTGTACACCCCCCGTGATAGTGTTTCGAACTTCTGCTTGGGAGAGGAGGAAATGACAATCAGTATCACCGGAAGTAGCAACACCTGTGAGATACTGTTCTGAATATTCAGGGAGGAAGAGGCTGATATGACTACTAATAGAGAGGGGGTTACTCCCTTTGAGGGTGTGCACACTGGGGGTGTACAATTGTATGAGAAGAGTTGAAAATTTTCAGATGGGGAGATGATATTACTCAAAATATCAGAAAGAGGCTGTGAGTCCACAAGGGTCCCAGAAGCCAGGGGGGCGGGCCGGGGGGTGGCGGCTGGGAGCCCGATCGCAGGGGGGTGCCTGCACCCCCGGCGATGGGGCTCCCAGAAGCAAGGGGGGCGGGCCGGGGGTGGCGGCTGGGAGCCCGATCGCGGGGGGTGCCTGCACCCCCGGCGATGGGGCTCCCAGAAGCCAGGGGGGCGGGCCGGGGGTGGCGGCTGGGAGCCCGATCGCGGGGGGTGCCTGCACCCCCGGCGATGGGGCTCCCAGAAGCCAGGGGGGCGGGCCGGGGGTGGCGGCTGGGAGCCCGATCGCGGGGGGTGCCTGCACCCCCGGCGATGGGGCTCCCAGAAGCCAGGGGGGCGGGCCGGGGGGTGGCGGCTGGGAGCCCGATCGCGGGGGGTGCCTGCACCCCCGGCGATGGGGCTCCCAGAAGCCAGGGGGGCGGGCCGGGGGTGGCGGCTGGGAGCCCGATCGCGGGGGCTGCCTGCACCCCCGGCGATGGGGCTCCCAGAAGCCAGGGGGGCGGGCCGGGGGGTGGCGGCTGGGAGCCCGATCGCGGGGGGTGCCTGCACCCCCGGCGATGGTGCTCCCAGAAGCCGGGGGGGCGGGCCGGGGGGTGGCGGCTGGGAGCCCAATCGCGGGGGGTGCCTGCACCCCCGGCGATGGGGCTCCCAGAAGCCGGGGGGGGCGGGCCGGCGGTGGCGGCTGGGAGCCCGATCGCGGGGGGTGCCTGCACCCCCGGCGATGGGGCTCCCAGAAGCCGGGGGGGCGGGCCGGGGGTGGCGGCTGGGAGCCCGATCGCGGGGGGTGCCTGCACCCCCGGCGATGGGGCTCCCAGAAGCCGGGGGGGTGGGCCGGGGTGGCGGCTGGGAGCCCGATCGGGGGGCGTGCCTGCACCCCCGGCGATGGGGCCCCCTGAAGCCGGGGGGGGCGGGCCGGGGGTGGCGCCTGGGAGCCCGATCGGGGGGCGTGCCTGCACCCCCGGCGATGGGGCTCCCAGAAGCCGGGGGGGCCGGGCCGGGGGTGGCGGCTCGGGGCCCCGTCGCGGGGACAGTTGGAAGAGTATCACATGGCGTTGTACAGTGTGTGTGATACTGAGATTAATAACTGGGTGAACTTCCACCCTGTGCCACATTGCGAGTAATATCAGCCTGTCCCCTCCGTGAATATTAGAAACAATATCCCAGACTGGGTGTACGCCTTCTGCTGTACAGAGTGCAGTATCATCCTCTCCCTCCCAGGATAGTAATTACAATATCACTGGGCGGGAGCACGCAGCCTGCGAATTATTATCATCCTCTCCCCCTCCGTATGCTAGGAACAATATCTCAGAAGAGCTGTACCCTCAGTGCCATATTCGGACTAATAGCATAGGTGTCTTCCGGGAATATTACGAGTAATATTACCGGGTAGCTATCCATTCATTGTTATGTTTGGAGTCATGTGATACTCTACCCTCCTTTATATTAGGATCAGTGTCACGCGGTGAGTGTACACCTACTGCGATATTAAAACTAAAGTCCTGCTTTCCGTCCCTGGATATGAAGAACAGCATCACAAGTAGGTTTACACTTCCTGTGGTATTAGGAATAATAATATGATTATTAATCATCAATGATCGATTTTAATAATTATCAATGATACTAAAAATTCATAGGATACCATTATTGATGATGGATAATGATTTTAAACACATGATTACGCATGTTTTCAATTAATTATTAATATTAATGTCATGCAATAATATTATTAGTTCCTAATACTAACTATTATTTGATTCCCAGCGTCTCTGGGTATTGATTTAAGTCACATTAATAGCTAATATCATAATATTATTATTAATAGTGATATTACTAATAATTATTATTACAAATCGATACCATTTTAAGCCAGTATTAATTTTTACTCTCTTTATTGTGATCATTAGTATCAATAATAATAATTATTATTAATATAATTATTAATATTAATGATTAATAGACTTCTTCCTGATATCCACCGGGGAGAGGACGATGTTAATTTCTATATCACAGATGGTGTACACCCCCCGTGATAGTGTTTCGAACTTCTGCTTGGGAGAGGAGGAAATGACAATCAGTATCACCGGAAGTAGCAACACCTGTGAGATACTGTTCTGAATATTCAGGGAGGAAGAGGCTGATATGACTACTAATACAGAGGGGGTTACTCCCTCTGAGGGTGTGCACACTGGGGGTGTACAATTGTCTGAGAAGAGTTGAAAATTTTCAGATGGGGAGATGATATTACTCAAAATATCAGAAAGAGGCTGTGAGTCCACAAGGGTCCCAGAAGCCAGGGGGGCGGGCCGGGGGGTGGCGGCTGGGAGCCCGATCGCGGGGGGTGCCTGCACCCCCGGCGATGGGGCTCCCAGAAGCCAGGGGGGCGGGCCGGGGGTGGCGGCTGGGAGCCCGATCGCGGGGGGTGCCTGCACCCCCGGCGATGGGGCTCCCAGAAGCCAGGGGGGCGGGCCGGGGGTGGCGGCTGGGAGCCCGATCGCGGGGGGTGCCTGCACCCCCGGCGATGGGGCTCCCAGAAGCCAGGGGGGCGGGCCGGGGGGTGGCGGCTGGGAGCCCGATCGCGGGGGGTGCCTGCACCCCCGGCGATGGGGCTCCCAGAAGCCAGGGGGGCGGGCCGGGGGTGGCGGCTGGGAGCCCGATCGCGGGGGGTGCCTGCACCCCCGGCGATGGGGCTCCCAGAAGCCAGGGGGGCGGGCCGGGGGTGGCGGCTGGGAGCCCGATCGCGGGGGGTGCCTGCACCCCCGGCGATGGGGCTCCCAGAAGCCAGGGGGGCGGGCCGGGGGTGGCGGCTGGGAGCCCGATCGCGGGGGGTGCCTGCACCCCCGGCGATGGGGCTCCCAGAAGCCAGGGGGGCGGGCCGGGGGTGGCGGCTGGGAGCCCGATCGCGGGGGGTGCCTGCACCCCCGGCGATGGGGCTCCCAGAAGCCAGGGGGGCGGGCCGGGTGTGGCGGCTGGGAGCCCGATCGCGGGGGGTGCCTGCACCCCCGGCGATGGTGCTCCCAGAAGCCGGGGGGGCGGGCCGGGGGTGGCGGCGGGGAGCCCGATCGTGGGGGGTGCCTGCACCCCCGGCGATGGGGCTCCCAGAAGCCGGGGGGGGCGGGCCGGCGGTGGCGGCTGGGAGCCCGATCGCGGGGGGTGCCTGCACCCCTGGCGATGGGGCTCCCAGAAGCCGGGGGGCCGGGCCGGGGGGTGGCGGCTCGGGGCCCCGTCGCGGGGACAGTTGGAAGAGTATCACATGGCGTTGTACAGTGTGTGTGATACTGAGATTAATAACTGGGTGAACTTCCACCCTGTGCCACATTGCGAGTAATATCAGCCTGTCCCCTCCGTGAATATTAGAAACAATATCCCAGACTGGGTGTACGCCTTCTGCTGTACAGAGTGCAGTATCATCCTCTCCCTCCCAGGATAGTAATTACAATATCACTGGGCGGGAGCACGCAGCCTGCGAATTATTATCATCCTCTCCCCCTCCGTATGCTAGGAACAATATCTCAGAAGAGCTGTACCCTCAGTGCCATATTCGGACTAATAGCATAGGTGTCTTCCGGGAATATTACGAGTAATATTACCGGGTAGCTATCCATTCATTGTTATGTTTGGAGTCATGTGATACTCTACCCTCCTTTATATTAGGATCAGTGTCACGCGGTGAGTGTACACCTACTGCGATATTAAAACTAAAGTCCTGCTTTCCGTCCCTGGATATGAAGAACAGCATCACAAGTAGGTTTACACTTCCTGTGGTATTAGGAATAATAATATGATTATTAATCATCAATGATCGATTTTAATAATTATCAATGATACTAAAAATTCATAGGATACCATTATTGATGATGGATAATGATTTTAAACACATGATTACGCATGTTTTCAATTAATTATTAATATTAATGTCATGCAATAATATTATTAGTTCCTAATACTAACTATTATTTGATTCCCAGCATCTCTGGGTATTGATTTAAGTCACATTAATAGCTAATATCATAATATTATTATTAATAGTGATATTACTAATAATTATTATTACAAATCGATACCATTTTAAGCCAGTATTAATTTTTACTCTCTTTATTGTGATCATTAGTATCAATAATAATAATTATTATTAATATAATTATTAATATTAATGATTAATAGACTTCTTCCTGATATCCACCGGGGAGAGGACGATGTTAATTTCTATATCACAGATGGTGTACACCCCCCGTGATAGTGTTTCGAACTTCTGCTTGGGAGAGGAGGAAATGACAATCAGTATCACCGGAAGTAGCAACACCTGTGAGATACTGTTCTGAATATTCAGGGAGGAAGAGGCTGATATGACTACTAATAGAGAGGGGGTTACTCCCTTTGAGGGTGTGCACACTGGGGGTGTACAATTGTTTGAGAAGAGTTGAAAATTTTCAGATGGGGAGATGATATTACTCAAAATATCAGAAAGAGGCTGTGAGTCCACAAGGGTCCCAGAAGCCAGGGGGGCGGGCCGGGGGTGGCGGCTGGGAGCCCGATCGCAGGGGGTGCCTGCACCCCCGGCGATGGGGCTCCCAGAAGCCAGGGGGGCGGGCCGGGGGTGGCGGCTGGGAGCCCGATCGCGGGGGGTGCCTGCACCCCCGGCGATGGGGCTCCCAGAAGCCAGGGGGGCGGGCCGGGGGTGGCGGCTGGGAGCCCGATCGCGGGGGGTGCCTGCACCCCCGGCGATGGGGCTCCCAGAAGCCAGGGGGGCGGGCCGGGGGTGGCGGCTGGGAGCCCGATCGCGGGGGGTGCCTGCACCCCCGGCGATGGGGCTCCCAGAAGCCAGGGGGGCGGGCCGGGGGGTGGCGGCTGGGAGCCCGATCGCGGGGGGTGCCTGCACCCCCGGCGATGGGGCTCCCAGAAGCCAGGGGGGCGGGCCGGGGGTGGCGGCTGGGAGCCCGATCGCGGGGGGTGCCTGCACCCCCGGCGATGGGGCTCCCAGAAGCCAGGGGGGCGGGCCGGGGGTGGCGGCTGGGAGCCCGATCGCGGGGGGTGCCTGCACCCCCGGCGATGGGGCTCCCAGAAGCCAGGGGGGCGGGCCGGGGGTGGCGGCTGGGAGCCCGATCGCGGGGGGGTGCCTGCACCCCCGGCGATGGGGCTCCCAGAAGCCAGGGGGGCGGGCCGGGGGTGGCGGCTGGGAGCCCCATCGCCGGGGGTGCCTGCACCCCCGGCGATGGGGCTCCCAGAAGCCGGGGGGGCGGGCCGGGGGGTGGCGGCTGGGAGCCCGATCGCGGGGGGTGCCTGCACCCCCGGCGATGGGGCTCCCAGAAGCCGGGGGGGCGGGCCGGGGGTGGCGGCTGGGAGCCCGATCGCGGGGGGTGCCTGCACCCCCGGCGATGGGGCTCCCAGAAGCCGGGGGGGCGGGCCGGGGGTGGCGGCTGGGAGCCCGATCGGGGGGCGTGCCTGCACCCCCGGCGATGGGGCTCCCAGAAGCCGGGGGGGCGGGCCGGGGGTGGCGGCTGGGAGCCCGATCGGGGGGCGTGCCTGCACCCCCGGCGATGGGGCTCCCAGAAGCCGGGGGGGGCGGGCCGGGGGTGGCGGCTGGGAGCCCGATCGGGGGGCGTGCCTGCACCCCCGGCGATGGGGCTCCCAGAAGCCGGGGGGGCGGGCCGGGGGTGGCGGCTGGGAGCCCGATCGGGGGACGTGCCTGCACCCCTGGCGATGGGGCTCCCAGAAGCCAGGGGGCCGGGCCGGGGGTGGCGGCTCGGGGCCCCGTCGCGGGGACAGTTGGAAGAGTATCACATGGCGTTGTACAGTGTGTGTGATACTGAGATTAATAACTGGGTGAACTTCCACCCTGTGCCACATTGCGACTAATATCAGCCTGTCCCCTCCGTGAATATTAGAAACAATATCCCAGACTGGGTGTACGCCTTCTGCTGTACAGAGTGCAGTATCATCCTCTCCCTCCCAGGATAGTAATTACAATATCACTGGGCGGGAGCACGCAGCCTGCGAATTATTATCATTCTCTACCCCTCCGTATACTAGGAACAATATCTCAGGAGAGCTGTACCCTCAGTGCCATATTCGGACTAATAGCATAGGTGTCTTCCGGGAATATTACGAGTAATATTACCGGGTAGCTATCCATTCATTGTTATGTTTGGAGTCATGTGATACTCTACCCTCCTTTATATTAGGATCAGTGTCACGCGGTGAGTGTACACCTACTGCGATATTAAAACTAAAGTCCTGCTTTCCGTCCCTGGATATGAAGAACAGCATCA
Organism: Chlorocebus sabaeus; assembly: GCF_047675955.1. Lineage (NCBI taxonomy): Eukaryota > Metazoa > Chordata > Mammalia > Primates > Cercopithecidae > Chlorocebus > Chlorocebus sabaeus. Next base: position 193,274 of record NW_027327771.1, on the reverse strand, counting down.
CAAGTAGGTTTACACTTCCTGTGGTATTAGGAATAATAATATGATTATTAATCATCAATGATCGATTTTAATAATTATCAATGATACTAAAAATTCATAGGATACCATTATTGATGATGGATAATGATTTTAAACACATGATTACGCATGTTTTCAATTAATTATTAATATTAATGTCATGCAATAATATTATTAGTTCCTAATACTAACTATTATTTGATTCCCAGCGTCTCTGGGTATTGATTTAAGTCACATTAATAGCTAATATCATAATATTATTATTAATAGTGATATTACTAATAATTATTATTACAAATCGATACCATTTTAAGCCAGTATTAATTTTTACTCTCTTTATTGTGATCATTAGTATCAATAATAATAATAATTATTAATATAATTATTAATATGAATGATTAATAGACTTCTTCCTGATATCCACCGGGGAGAGGACGATGTTAATTTCTATATCACAGATGGTGTACACCCCCCGTGATAGTGTTTCGAACTTCTGCTTGGGAGAGGAGGAAATGACAATCAGTATCACCGGAAGTAGCAACACCTGTGAGATACTGTTCTGAATATTCAGGGAGGAAGAGGCTGATATGACTACTAATACAGAGGGGGTTACTCCCTCTGAGGGTGTGCACACTGGGGGTGTTCAATTGTCTGAGAAGAGTTGAAAATTTTCAGATGGGGAGATGATATTACTCAAAATATCAGAAAGAGGCTGTGAGTCCACAAGGGTCCCAGAAGCCAGGGGGGCGGGCCGGGGGTGGCGGCTGGGAGCCCGATCGCGGGGGGTGCCTGCACCCCCGGCGATGGGGCTCCCAGAAGCCAGGGGGGCGGGCCGGGGGGTGGCGGCTGGGAGCCCGATCGCGGGGGGTGCCTGCACCCCCGGCGATGGGGCTCCCAGAAGCCAGGGGGGCGGGCCGGGGGTGGCGGCTGGGAGCCCGATCGCGGGGGGTGCCTGCACCCCCGGCGATGGGGCTCCCAGAAGCCAGGGGGGCGGGCCGGGGGGTGGCGGCTGGGAGCCCGATCGCGGGGGGTGCCTGCACCCCCGGCGATGGGGCTCCGAGAAGCCAGCGGGGCGGGCCGGGGGGTGGCGGCTGGGAGCCCGATCGCCGGGGGTGCCTGCACCCCCGGCGATGGGGCTCCCAGAAGCCAGGGGGGAGGGCCGGGGGGTGGCGGCTGGGAGCCCGATCGCGGGGGGTGCCTGCACCCCCGGCGATGGGGCTCCCAGAAGCCAGGGGGGCGGGCCGGGGGTGGCGGCTGGGAGCCCGATCGCGGGGGGTGCCTGCACCCCCGGCGATGGGGCTCCCAGAAGCCAGGGGGGGCGGGCCGGGGGTGGCGGCTGGGAGCCCGATCGCGGGGGGGTGCCTGCACCCCCGGCGATGGGGCTCCCAGAAGCCAGGGGGGCGGGCCGGGGGTGGCGGCTGGGAGCCCGATCGCGGGGGGTGCCTGCACCCCCGGCGATGGGGCTCCCAGAAGCCAGGGGGGCGGGCCGGGGGTGGCGGCTGGGAGCCCGATCGCGGGGGGTGCCTGCACCCCCGGCGATGGGGCTCCCAGAAGCCAGGGGGGCGGGCCGGGGGGTGGCGGCTGGGAGCCCGATCGCGGGGGGTGCCTGCACCCCCGGTGATGGGGCTCCCAGAAGCCAGGGGGGCGGGCCGGGGGTGGCGGCTGGGAGCCCGATCGCGGGGGGTGCCTGCACCCCCGGCGATGGGGCTCCCAGAAGCCAGGGGGGCGGGCCGGGGGTGGCTCCCAGAAGCCAGGGGGGCGGGCCGGGGGTGGCGGCTGGGAGCCCGATCGCGGGGGGTGCCTGCACCCCCGGCGATGGGGCTCCCAGAGTCCAAGGGGCGGGCCGGGGGTGGCCGCTGGCAGCCCGATCGCGGGGATATTTGGAAGAGTATCACATGGGATTGTACAGTATGTGTGATACTGAGATTAATAACTGAATGAATGTCCACCCTGTGCCACATTGCGAGTAATATCACCCTGTCCCCTCCGTGGATATTAGAAACAATATCCCAGACTGGGTGTACGCCTCCTGCTGTACAGAGTGCAGTATCATCTTCTCCCTCCCAGGATAGTAGTTACAATATCACTGGGCGGGAGCACACAGCCTGCGAATTATTGTCATCCTCTCCCACTCCTTATACTAGGAACAATATCTCAGAAGAGCTGTACCCTCAGTGCCTTATTCGGACTCATGGCATAGGCGTCTTCCAGGAATATTACCAGTAATATTACCGGGTAGCTATCCATTAGTTGTTATATTTGGAGTCATGTGATACTCTACCCTCCTTTATATTAGGATCAGTGTCACGTGGTGAGTGTACACCTAGTGCGATATTAAAACTAAAATCCTGCTTTCCGTCCCTGGATATGAAGAACAGCATCACAAGTAGGTTTACACTTCCTGTGGTATTAGGAATAATAATATGATTATTAATCATCAATGATCGATTTTAATAATTATCAATGATACTAAAAATTCATAGGATACCATTATTAATGATGGATAATGATTTTAAACACATGATTATGCATGTTTTCAATTAATTATTAATATTAATGTCATGCAATAATATTATTAGTTCCTAATACTAATTATTATTTGATTCCCAGCGTCACTGGATATTGATTTAACTCACATTAATTGCTAATATCATAATATTATTATTAATAGTTATATTACTAATAATAATTATTACAAATCGTTACCATTTTAAGCCAGTATTAATTTTTACTCTCTTTATTGTGATCATTAGTATCAATAATAATAATTATTATTAATATATTTATTAATATTAATGATTAATATACTTGTTCCTGATATCCACCGGGGAGAGAATGATGTCAATTTCTATATCAGAGATGGTGTACACCCCCCCCCCCGTGATAGTGTTTCGGTCTTCTGCTTGGGAGAGGAGGAAATGACAATCAGTGTCACTGGAAGTAGAAACACCTGTGAGATACTGTTCTGAATATTCAGGGAGAAGAGGCTGATATGACTCCTAATACAGAGGGGGTTACTCCCTCTGAGGGTGTGCACACTGGGGGTGTACAATCGTCTGAGAAGGAGTTGAAAATTTTCAGATGGGGAGATGATATTACTCACAATATCAGAAAGAGGCTGTGAGTCCACAAGGCTCCCAGAAGCCAGGGGGGCGGGCCGGGGGTGGCGGCTGGGAGTCCCAGCTACTTGGGAGGCTGAGGCAGGAGAATGGCGTGAACCCGGTAGGCAGAGCTTGTAGTGAGCCGATATCACTTCACTGCACTCCAGCCTGGGTAACAGAACAAGACTCTGTCTAAAAAAAAAAAAAGAAAAAGGAAAATGGGCCTATAGAGCTCCATTTAATGGCAAAAAATTAAGGAAAGAATAAAAAGACTCTGCTAATAATGATGACATGAGCTGCTCATATTGTCATTTTCTCTGGGACCTAATATTGGGGAGGAGGTGGGATCACCTCCCACCAGGCTCCAGGTGACTTTCGGGCTGTTGCCCCAAATCACTGCAGCCTCTTCCCTGCTGGTCCCTTGATCCTGCTGCTGTGCCGGGCGTCCTGAGTGACAGGAGGCACCTCGGCAGCTTCCAGTGGGATAGGCCTGCGGCATTCTGAGCCAGAATGCCGTGATCACTAGGAAGTAAGGAGACATAAGCAGGAAGGGTTCAGGGATAGAGCGGCCACTTCTCGGGGATCAGTCTTGGGCCCGAGCTGAGAAGAATCCCCTTTCAGGATGATGGTCCAGGCTGAGGTCAGTGCTGTTTCTGTGCATTATGATGACTGACCTGCATCCACAGGGAAGCGTATCCGGGCTCCTTTTTCCCAGGCAATGTTGGGAACACCTTGAAATGGGCCCTGGTGGATTTCAATTCCAGCCTTCCAGAAGCCACTCCAAATGGAAATTGAGCTAACGGATACAGGTGGAGTAAGTAAACAACTTTAGGTCCCAAACAACAATTTTCACATACAATATAGTGTACAGGGAAAAACAAAGCCTCGGGACCCCAACTCACAGCCAAAACGGAAAAATATCATTAAGTTGGAAGCTGAATCATGCAAGAAACTGCCTTTCCTTTTGTTCCTAAGCAGATAGCTACAGATAGCTACATCTCCACAGGAAGCTGGTCTACGTTCACCTTATCTTATATAAAGGCTTATGTAGAGGACTGATTTACTGCATGTGAGATGAAGACGTAACTGATCCTTCCCCATCTGCTCTCTTTCTCTTGCAACCTGAGGAAGACCACAGGTTCCCTCTCTCCCCTCCTGCCCACCATTTTCCTCCAGCCCACCCTTCCCCTCCAGCCCACCCTTCCCTCCTGCCCACTCTTTTCCTCCAGCCCAGCCTTCCCCTCCAGCCCAGCCTTCTCCTCCAGCCCACCTGGAAGAGGAAGAGGTCTGCAGCTTACATCAGAATCTCGAAGTTGACACCCAAAAAAGGTAAAAGATCCTGTGGGATGCTGGCATGTACAACTAACGAGATAACGCTCTGGGTGTACATCCTAGCATACAGGAAGAGCATTCTTGTTCATGACGGTGGTTTCAAATATTTCAGTGGGTTTTCCCTTGAATGCCTCAGTCGGGAGCCACTTCAGTTCAGCGCAGGCAGCAAGGGAGCTTCAAGGACTGGTAGTTATGAATTCAAGCTTATACACAGCAACAGGTCACAGGTCTGTGGAAGATACTTGTCAATCAATATTCAGAGGTAGCATTCCATAACTGAAGCATAGGGCATATCTGACTTCATCTGACAAGGCTAAAATCATGATTGTTTTTCTAACTGGGAAATTTATGTCACTTATTTGCCAATAAACAACCATCTCTCTCTCCCCATTTTCTGACATAACGCTAGTCGTTAGAGAAATGTTCCGATGATGTTCATGAAAGAACAAACAAATGTCTTCCACTTTAATACCACCTATTTCACACATATGACTCTTGCTGCTTCCATGTGACACTAAAAATATCAGGAGTGCCAGGAAGTCTCTTTAATCATCATTCTCCAATGTGCTCAGGAGATGAAGTCATTCTGTGAAATGGACTTCAGTTGACACCACTGAGAAAATGTCCTAGAGAAAGTAAAACTTGTAGTGGCCTCATACTTTACAGAAATAATCCAACTTCTTTCTTTCATTTCTTTCCAGTTTTTGGACATTAATTTTAATTGGTTCAGGGCAACCTGTTTCTGTATCAAAGTCTTGGGAAGCTTCCATTTGTTTTTAAACTATATTATATTATATTATATTATATTATACTATTTACTTATTTAGAAATAGAGTCGCACTGTGTCACTCAGGCCAAAGTGTAGTGGTATGATCACGGCTCACTGCAGTCTCAACCTCCTAGGCTCGAGCCAATCCTCAGGCCTCCACCACCTGAGTAGCTGGGACTACAGGTGTGCCACCATGTCCTGCTAACGTTTTATTTTTATTTTTTGTAGAGACAGGATCTGGTTATGTGGCCAAAGCTGGTCTCAAACTCCTGGTCTCAAGCAATCCTTGTGTCAGCCTCGTAAAGTGCTGAGATTATAGACATGAGCCATGGCACGCAGCTGATTTATTATTTTATTTTCTCAGAACTCTATGCAACCTGATTCTTAATACATAAGGAAAGAGAAGCCAGTCAAAAGTGGAAGTAGTTGCACACAATGAAAGTGTCATTTGGCACTTAGACAAGAGAGGCGGATTATAAAAATAAAAGATCTACATGTCGCAATTGGCTGTGGGCTTGGATATGGACTCCAGCACTTTTTATTTTTATTTTTTTAGGAGAGAGTGTCTCACTCTCTTACTCAAGCTGGAGTGCAGTGATATAATCATAGCTCACTGTTATTTCAAACTCCTGAGTTCAAGTGATCCTCCTGCCTCGACCTCCCAAGTACCTGGGACTACAGATGTGCCATCGCTCCAGGCAATTTTTTTTTTTGAATTTTTGTAGAGACGAGGTCTCCCTGTGTTGCCCAGGCTAGTCTCAAACATGTGACCTCAAGCAATCGTTCCGCCTTGTCCTCTAAAGTGCTGGGGTTATAGGTGTGAGTCACTGTACCCGGCCAAGAAACCAACTCCACCTGTTTTCTATATAAAGTTTAGCATCTAGATACGAAGCAAAATAAGTTTTAAAGATCAAGGAGTCTGAAGGGAAGCTGCTGGGAGGGGAATGGGCTCAAGGCAGCGTTTTCTGGTCTACAGTTTTGCTTATTCTTGGACTTTCCAAAGTCCTGAAAGAAGAAGAAGGAAAGTGAGAAGAGAGGAAGAGGCAGGAGGAAAGGAGGAGTGCTGCGCCTCTGCGGTTGCAGATTAGCCCAAGGCAGCTCAGTGGCTGGGAAGGAAGGGAGGAAACCCCCAAGGCCGAAGGTGGAGTCAGAGTCCTGGGTCCAGCAGAGACTGGAGGGGAGGAGGGTGCCAGGAGCCAAAGACCTTCCTGCTAGCACTGCAACCTCTTAAACTGCTTAGGCTTTTATCTAAATTTGATATGTCCACATTTTGTAGACCTCCAAACCAAGTCACTCAGGGTAACCCAGACAGGAAGAGGAGGATGTTAGGAGAAGGTGCCCCACCTGATGATGCCCTTCTGGCTTTTATCCATTCCTGGGAATGACTCTTTCTCCAACTCGAGGGATGTCCCTATGGGAGAATACAGTGGCGTGGACCAGCAGTGGAGAATTCCAAGTCCAAAAAACGATTGGCATTTTCAAGGAAAGTAAGAAATCATCTTGCATATATGAAATATTGGGAAAAAGGTTGTTACTAATAATTCTCAAGCGACCACTCTGGTGAGACTAGGTTTCTCTGGGGATGTGTGGAGCAGGGTGTATGTACCGAGTGAGCACATCCCACCCTTCAGACTCCTTCAGCTCCTGTCTACTGTAGCAGTCAGAGGGCAACTCCTGTCCTCATCTCCTCTGAGCGACCCACTCACTCATTCACTCACTCATTCATTCACTCATTAACTCATTCACTCACTCACTCATTCACTCATTCACTCCTTCACTCGCTCACTCACTCATTCACTCACCCTTTTACTCACTTGCTCATTCATTTACTCATGCACTCACTCATTCACTGACCCATTCACTCACTCATTCACTCACCCATTCACTCACTCATTCATTCCCTCATTCACTCACTCAGTCATTCACTAACTCACCCTTTCACTCACTCATCCATTCACTCATTCACTCACTCATTCACGCACTTATTCACTCACTCACTCATTTCCTCATTCATTCACTCAATCATTCACTCACTCAAATCATTCACTCATTCACTTACTCATTCACCTCTTCACTCATTCATTCACTCATCCTTTACTCACACACTCACTCATTTATTGACTCATTCACTCACTCACTCGTTCATTCACTCACTCACTTCTTCACTTCCTCATTCACTTGTTCGCTCACTGACTCATTCACTCACTCTTTCCCTCACCCATTCACTCACTCACCCACTCATCTGTTCACTCACTCATTCACCCACTCACCCATTCACTAAGTCACTCATTCATTCACTCACTCACTCATTCATTCACTCACTCACTCATCACTCATTTATTCCCTCGGTCACTCACTCATTCACTCACTTATTCACTTGCTTATTCACTCACTCATTCACTAAGACACTCATTCATTCACTTACTCACTTATTCACTCACCCATTCACTCACTCACTCATTCACTCATTGACTCCCTTGGCAATTCATTCACTCACTCACGGTCACTCATTCAGTCATTTACCCACTCACTCACTCATTTCTCCTTCCCTCATCCACTCACTCACTCATTCACTGACTGACTGACTCACTCACCCATTCACTCATTTACTCACTCATTTACTCCTTCACTCACTCACTCACTCCCTCTTTCATTCATTCATTCAGCAGCACCCATGACAGGTTCACTCTGTCCTGGGCTCTGCTGTTGCCCTGGGACTGCAGCAGGGAATAGTCAAAGATCTCTGAATCCACGGCATTCAGGGTTCAGCCAGGGGACCTTTCGAGAAGCCCAGCAGATAGGTGAAACGCCCCATGTGTGACACTGACAAGGATGTTTTAAGAGCAGCAGGGAGAGAACAGGAGTGTGCATGGAGCCCAAAATTTCTAAGAGGGTGATCTGGGGAGGCCTCACCATGCAGGAGACCTTGCAGGACAGACCTGTGGAAAGTGGGCAGAGTCGGTAGGGAGAGGAGGGCCTGGTTTGAGGAAAAAGCAGAATGGGTCTGAGGTTGTTGGGTGCCTGCATGGGCCTCTGGGCAGCACCAGGATCTGAAGGGACCAGAGGACAGGCCAGTGTGGCTTGTGTGGTGTCTGTGACACCGAGTCAGCAGAGAAGATGCCTGAATTACATCCTGATAGGTGCACCCTGACTTTGAAGCTGAGGACACCCGAGACATGGAGGTGGGGTGGAGGTTGGGGCAGAGCAGGGGATGAGGAGGGAGCCTGTTCCGGTCCAGGTCAAAGGTGGTGGCCTGGCCCCAGTGGCTCCAGATGCAATGAAGAGCCAATAGGGACTTTCCTGAGGGACTTAGATGCCAGGGTGGAGGAGCACTGCAAGGCTTCAGCCTGAGCCCGTGGGAGGATGGAGTCACCAGGAGCTGAGGTGAGGAAGACTGAGCGGTGGGGGGTTGTGTGGGGGGTGCAGAGGCCTGAGCTCAGTTTGGCCCCTGCAGATTTGAGATGCCCACTCCATGCACAGGCTGAGACAGCAGAGAAGGGGAAGAGGCTGCAGCTCAGGTAGCCCTGGAATGTGCAGCTCCACATGCTGGGGCACTGGGTCATGGTGTCCTCATGGCTGGGAGCTGCTTCCCTCCTGGGATGCCAGAACTCCTTTAGGGCACATCGGCAACTCCTGCGCTCAACACTGAGGGGAAGTGGGAAGGGCAGCTGTCCCTATGCATGTTCTCCTTCACCTTGTCCTAGGCAGGTCCCAGGCAGCACCTCCCCTCCCAAGTGGCTCCCCTTGTCCGCTGCCCCTAATGTTCACAGCCAGACCCTAGAAGAGGGCTGGACTCAGTGGCTCACTTCTGATGAATAGAACCAGGCAAAAGAGATGGCGGTCTCTCCTGAGATTGGATTGGGAGGAGCTGAGGTTCTGTCCACTGGAACTCTCCCCCTGGCTCTTGGTAGGTGCTAGTTCTGGCAAAGCCAGTCACGCACCCAGGGCAGAGGGCAACCTGAAGCTGATGCCACAGAGAGACTGGGGCCTTCAGTCCAACAGCCTGCAAGCAACAGAATCCTGCCAGCAACACAGAAGTGAGCATGGAAGCAGCTCCTCCCCTGATGAGCCTGAGCCTTCAGAAGACACAGCAGCCCTAGGCAGACAGCTGCTGCAGCCCTGGAGAGCCCCTGGGGCAGAGGGCCCAGTGAAGCCTGCCTGAACTCCTGGCCCAAGGAGTAATCATTCCTGGGGTATAAGTGTGTGCTGGTGTGGGCCTTTGGAGTAATCTGTCAAGGGACAATAAAGAACATACACACACCTCAGGTCCTACTGGGTGGAAGCTGTATGGTCAGCACGGCATGTAATATCTTCCTCTTGAATTAGAAGATTCATTGCTAAGGCCAAAGTTAAAAAAAACAAAAACAAAAAAACCTCTAGTTGTAGCAACATTGACATACATGACTTTCAAAAAAAAAAAGCCATAGCTATTCTTTTCCATCTTTGCTACAGGTATATATTAATATATGTTAATTCCCTGACTGACTGAGCAATGGGCCAAACTCATAAGAACAGATGTGTGAGGACCGTCAGTGACCACCATGACCCCAGTCCCAGCCCTTATACACAGACAGACTTTTGAACATAATCCGTAACCTTGGGGGTCTTGACACTCTAAATTTTATTGTTTTTCATTAACTATTTCTATTCCCTAAACAATACCTGTTCATCGCAGAGAAAAATGGCATTGCCTATACTAAGCAAAAGAAAGGAAATAAAATGCTCAGAAACATTTACATATGTATGCAGACTCACACACACACACACACACACACACGCACGCATGCACAGGCTCGCACTGTGTCTAGGCCTGCCTTTTCACTTATTTGTATGTCCTGAACATATTTCCATGTCAGTAGACACATATCTTTGTAGTGGTAACAGCAACTAAATATTATTGCAGCGCATATTTTTACCATCATTTATTTAACTCATCATATTTGAACTGTTAGGTTATATCTATCATTTTCTGTATTACAGACAATTTGATGACAAATGACCAATCCCCTAATGTTCAATATAAAAATATCAATTGCATAAGGAGATAACGGGTATTTGGCTAAAATAAAATTCAGTGTGGCCCACCTTCTCCACATGTAACATGTTCTAAAAAGGCATGAATAATTATATTAGCCCTTCTATTCTCCAGCACAGATCCTGAGCCCAGCTGTGGGTACAGGTGCTTAGAGCCTCAGTCTGCTCTTCTGCCCACCAGAAGGCAAAGGCCACTCAACTGCCACCTTAAAACAGCCAGGATTCTCCTCTCCCTTTTATTTAATAGAATAATGCTCAGGTTCACTGCATGAGAGCAGCGCTCTCTGACTTTGCATTCATCAGGACAACCAAGGTGGTTTGTTTAAAAATACACATTTCCTGGCTGAGTTCCCAGAAACTGGACTTCAGTGGTTTAATGGGGGTGTGCATAGGACAGGTGATTCAGAGGACCACAAGGGGTTAGGAATTTCGCCGTTAATTCTGGCCAAGGGAGCAATTAGACTATCCAGCACTATCCGCAGCATATTTTTTTTTTCCTCTTTTGCAATGAATATTTGATGCTCAGCGGGATGAGGCCCAGGATGAGGCACACATCCAAGAAAAATCCATGCCTCTCCATCTTTTCCCCAGGATTGCCCTTTGGTGAGACTCTCCTTTGCGATTGCTTCACTTTCCCGGGTTCATAGAACAAACCTCTTCTTAGTCTCTTTTGTTGTTTCCTATCTGTTCAACAAACACCCACTGCGCAGGACCATCCTCCGGAAAGCCCTCGAGTGGGGCCGTTTGGGAGCCCTTCTTCGTGGGGTGAGCACTGAAGGAACCGGGATCCCATAAACCCGTGCTTTTGTGGGGGCTGCTCCCTCTCCCATCGCAGGTAACTGGCACCAGGCTGTTAAGCTGTGGATGGGCAACTGGCACAGTGCTTTGGATGTGCGTATTTCAGCACGTGGAGTTGGTCAGTGAAGTCAGCCGAGGTCAGCACAGTGTACGTAGGGAGGAAGGGTCGTCCCGCCTCCGCGCCAGGTCAGTCCCGTTGCGCCTCCTCCTGTCCCACTCTGACTTTCGCGCGCCCAGGCGTCTCTGAGGGTAGCGCCCCGACACTCTCCCCCACCCCAAGGATTCTTCTCCCCACGGGACGGGCTGGGGGCCCAGGAGCGCCACAGACCCCGTGGACCCGGGAAATCGCAGCTTCGTCATAGCTAAGCTCGCCGCGCTCAGCTTTTCCCACCACCTGGAGGATCCACTCTCCGGGCGTCCTTCCCGACCTCAGGCTGCAGAGAAAACTTGGGGGCGGGGATCGAGGAAGCCTCGCGCAGAGGCTCCTAGCGCAGCCCCAGGAGGAATCCTGCCGCCAGCAAGAAGCTGTGCGCACGGCCGGGCTCGGTGCTGACAACAGCCGGATCTACCGGGCCTACCGCGAGCCTCCGCGTCCAGGTGGGGTCTCCGCGCCCCAATTCCACCCCGCCCCGCCATCGGCGTTCCCCGCAAGTGCGGGGTTTCCACCGGCCCCTGCGTTCGCGCCCACTCACGGTCTCCCTTGCCCCCCCACCCGGAGATGCTCCCGGCGTTCTATTCCGCCCTGCCTTGGCCCGCCCAGCGAACGATGTGACCCCGCCCCCCTGCGGTCTCCCCTCCCCCGGTCGCTGCCCCTGCCCCCACCTGTGGCGCTCCGGGCATCTCTAAAGGCCCCAACCAGAGTCTTCCAACCCACCCGCGAGGCTAGCGCACCAGCAACGCGGCCCCACCCGCAGGGACCCCGCCCACTTGTGGTGCTACCCCCGCCTCCGCGACTTCACCCACCGCTGGCGCGGCAGCCACCTACGACGACCCCCGCGTAGGTCCTCCTGCCCACACCCGCCCCCGGCCAGCCCCTGCCCCTTTCTCTGCCCCTTTCCCTGCCCCTGCCCCTAGCCGCCCCCCCACCCCCGCAGCCCCTCCTGTGCGCTTGGGCCCCGCCCGTCAAGGCCCTTTGGCGCTAGGGCCGGGCGGGGGCGCGGGCGGGGCAGCGTTTCCGAGTCGGGCGCGCGCCCGCAGCGTCTCCATTTCCTGCTGCGCAACCGGACTAGCTACTGCCCTCGGCCTCCTCGCCTTGGACGCGGACGACTCCCGGGCCCCCAAGGGCTCCTTGCGGAAGTTCCTGGAGCACCTCTCCGGGTCCGGCAAGGCCATCGGCGTGCTGACCAGCGGGGGACATGCTCAAGGTGCGCGCCCCGCTCCGGGCGGCGAGGGAGGGACGGACGGAGAAGGAGAGAAGAGGGAGAAGGGGAGAACAGGGCGAAGGGGATGGGGGAACGGGGCAGAAGAGGGGGAAGCGATGGGAGGACCCGGGGAAAGGTGGGGAAGCGATGGGAAGAACTGGGGAGAACAGCGGCGAAGCGATGGGAAGAACTGGGGAGAAGCCCGTGCCCGGGAGCGGCAGGGGTACCTGCGGGGCGGCGGGAGCCGGCAAGGCAACCCCGGGGTCCTTGCCGGGTGGGGCGGAGGAGGAAGGGACATGGCGGTAGGAACCTCCATCCGGAAAATAGTGAGCTTTCCACCCTCTCCGGTTTATGTTTTAAATTGAGCCTGGTAGAGGGGGTCGCCTGGAGCACCTTCCGGGGTCGTTCTGCCTCTGAGCTATAGGATGGGGCCGGGCTTCCCCTCCGAATCCTGGGTACAGCGCGATCACTTCTTAAGTTGCCCCCGCCCCCCAACTCCGCCCCACGCCACCCCCCAGCATGTCGAGGAAGAAACGGCCGGATGCCCGCGGGCCTCCTGTCGCCTCGGGCCCCGCGCGGCGTGGGCAGGGTCCCGGCTGCTGCAAAGCAGGAAATGGCCGGGGTGCTCTGGGTTCCCGCCTAGCGTCTCCGAGGCGGTCCGGCAGCCCCTCGCGTTTCCGCTGGAAGATTTTAAAAAAGGGTTTCCTGCGCTCGCATGTGCTGTCGCCTTCCGGTTCGTGACAAAACCGAAAACTAAAATGGGTCCCAGGCCCTCCCCGCCAGCCTCCGCGGACGGGAAGGACCAGGAAGCGGGGACTCTGGGACGTCAGCGGCGCCGCAGCGCGGGCTCTGGGCTTCCCCTGTCCTGTAATGTGGAAAGGGCTCTCCAGTGGGGGCCGAGCCTGGGCCCACCACGCGGGCGCGCCAGGAGGACATTTAACATTGAAGAGCGGGAGGTGGTGGAGACTCGCTCCCCAGGCCCCGGGTGCACGTAAGGGCACCGGTGCCCGGGTTCAGGAGGGTGAGGCCTTCTTGGCCAGGTAGCCTTGTTAAATCTATCTGAAAATCACAGATAACTAAGTATCAAGTCGTCACAGATCATTTTAGTATCCTGAATGAGATGGCTACGGAAAACATGAAAACATCGTTACTGGTTACATGCATGATGCATCCAAAACATTGTTACCTGCACAGTGGCAGCACTGATATTTGTGGGCTTTTGAACGTGTGGACTGGAGTGTTAAGAGCCCCTCAGAGTTATGACAGTAGTTTGATTTGAATGTTCTTTTCTTGGCGAATAAATGCTGTACATTGAATTTACCCAGGAAACTAGGAAGGTGAACCCACACGAAGGACACAGGCCTGTGGGCTGCTCCAGGCGCCCTTAGGGCGTTGCAGGGCCTGAGCCATGCGCTTCCTGCTCAGCCTCCTGAGAGCCCTGACGGCGTCTCTGTTCTGCCTCACACTGGACCCGCTAGTTTCATATTCCTGTTATGGTTCCGAGGCTACAAGCGGTTGGATTCTGTGAGACACTCTCTGTCTTCCTCCTTTGGCTGCTTTCAAATGGGTCGTCTTTTTTTATAACTGATTTTTAAAGCAGTGATTGCTGGGGTGAGTTGTAGTGCTGTCCTGAACTGGGTTTTGATGCTGTGCACATCAGCTGAGTCACCAGCCCAGGGCCCTGTCAGTCCCATTATTAAGCTCTTTTCTTGCTCTTCTCATCATTTCTCAGACGCCTTAAAAAAAAAGCAAACTCCTGCTTGCCGTCACTGGCTGAGTTTGGCAAATGGGTGTTTACCCTGGAAAGAGGGGCATTTTGTCCTCTGGAACATCTAAGGCGCCCTTTGGTGAGGTGGTCTGTATCTGACCACTCTATCCCGTGGGCGTCCTTCCTGCTTCCACCTTCCCTTTCTGAACGCCTCCGCCTCCAGGGCTTTAATTTTCCTTCTGTGTGTGTGCCACGCAGAGGTTATGACTGTTGTGCCACTGCCCTGTTTTTTCTCTTTCTTTCTTTCTTTCTTTTTTTTTTTTTTTTTTTTGCTGAGGGCCCAAAACTTGCTGCATCTCAAAAGAAGCAATTGTATCCATTTGTTCGCGATGAGCATAAACTGCTCTTTAAGGGAGACTAATTGGTAAACCCTGCTGCTGTGGGTAGACAGACAGAGGTGGCCATGGAAGGAAGGCTCTGCCTCTTGGAAGCCTGCACAACCGTCCTGCTTTCTTTCTTCAGTATCCGCGGGGGGTGGGGGGTGGTTAATTTTAATAAGCCCTGGAAACCAACAAAGCAGGAAAGTGCTAAGACATTGAGGTGTGAGATTTAAAATTACAACCAGCAGCCTCTCATTCTTCCTTCACTGAGGAAGGAAGGAACCAGTTGCCTCTTCGTTTTGGGGCTGCAGGGTATGTTTGGCAGCGACACTGGCCCTTTGTGCTGTGTGACTCATGAATTGAGATAGTTCTTTGCTAAGTGTTTTGTGCAGTAGGTATGAAAATGGAGAAAGAGGGAGCACTGTCCAGGGTGGAGAGGCGTGGAGAGACGCTGTGATACATAGCGAGTCCTTTTCTTCTGGGCTCCTGGTTTTCAATCTTTTTCTTTTTTTTTTTTCTAACAGCTTGAAAGATGGTTTTTGTGTCTTAATTAAAAGATTGAAGACTGTGGGTCAGACCCAAACTAATTCCATTGGCATCAAAGAGAAGGATTCTTTACATATTTATCTATAGGCATAATTGATTTTTTTATTTTTTGCTGAATTATCTGGTTAGTCAAATCATACATTAGAGAAGTAATATTAAAAATTAAAAATTAAAAAATGTATCTGTAAACATATCCCCCTTCCATTCCAGTCTTTGTCTCTGTGTAATTTTAGAACCTTGGGCCATGATGTACATAGAGTTTATATTCTTTTAATATCTTGCTACTTCATTATTTTCATGTTTAATCTTTGGGTTGATGTATCACAGGTCACTTGACTGTTTCTTACAGGTGTTTGGTTTAATTTTTTTTTTTCCCTTAACGCTAATGTAAATTTCAGTGTTTGGATGGTAGTTTTAGCAGAATTTAAGGCAGAGTCTCAGTTAGGGTGATGGATCGATTTATAGTCCCTAGTTTGAGGAGGAAGGTGGCAATATGCCCTTTCTTCTAAAATTGATATGTTAAATCACAATGGACATTTACTTGATTTTGAGCACTTGGGACTCCCCTGGGGTTCACTGGTATTGCAAGGTCAGGGCTGGGGATCTTCTGCTGGAGAGGCCCCCAGCGTGCCCAGCGCAGGGTCCTGAGTGCGTTGCTGCAGGACAGAAGCTCTGGGCTTTGCCCTCCAGCGGCCGTCGCTCTGGGAAGAGCTGGCTGCTCCAGGAATGAGGCCTATGCTCTGAAGCTTACAGTCAGCAGACCAGCAAAGGTCAGCACAGATGACCTTATATGAATCATTCATTTAACAGGCATTCATGGAATACACATTCCATGCAGCTGGAACTTAGAGTGGAAGGCCATCAGTTCACTGTTGTCTCAGCAGAACTTTGTCCCTGGGTCCCTGTTGAACTTAGAGTGGAAGGCCATCTGCTCACTGTTGTCTGAGCAGAGCTTGGTCCCTGGGTCCCTGTTGAACTTTGAGTGGAAGGCCATCAACTCACTGTTGTCTGAGCAGAGCTTGGTCCCTGGGTCCCTGTTGAACTTAGAGTGGAAGGCCATCAGCTCACTGTTGTCTGAGCAGAGCTTGGTCTCTGGCTCCCTGTTGTAGCCTCCGCTCCTAGGAGGTGCACGGTGAGTGTTGGGGGACCCTCCACAGGCACAATTGCTGAACAAGGACCCCTCCCAAGGGTGTCAGCCCTAGGCCCTGAGCTCTGAAGAGGAGGAAGGCATTCCTAGGGCCGACTTCCCTTCTGGATACTGAGCTCTGCCCAGAGAGAAACTCTTCCACATTCACTGCAGTGAAGTTCATACTTTAGAGACTGGGGCCTGCATTCCCCAGAATTTCATGGCCACAGGTGGTGGCCACACCATGCGACTGGTGTCTTATGTTCCCTGGAATTTCCGTGGCCATAGACGGTGGCTGTACCATGTGACTGGGGTCTGCATTCCCTGGAATTTCCGTGACTGCCGGTGGTGGCTGCACCATGCGACTGGAGTCTGTGTTCCCCAGGATTTCTGTGACCACAGATGGTAGCTGCGCCATGCGACTGGAGTCTGTGTTCCCCAGGATTTCTGTGATCACAGGTGGTAGCTGTACCATGTGACTGAGGGTCTGCGTTCCCCTGAATTTCCGTGGCCATAGGTGGTGGCTGTACCATGGGAATGAGGGTCTCTGTTCCCTGGAATTTCCATGGCCATAGGTGGTGGCTGTACCATGCGACTGGGGTCTGCGTTCTCCAGAATTTCTGTGGCTGCAGGCTGTGGCTGCACCATGCGACTGGGGTATGCATTCCTCGGAATTTCCGTGGCCATATATGGTGGCTGTACCATGTGACTGAGGGTCTGCATTCCTTGGAATTTCCATGGCCATAGATAGTGGCTGTACCATGTGTCTGAGGGTCTGCGTTCTCTGGAATTTCTGTGGCTGCAGATAGTGGCTGTACCATGTGACTGAGGGTCTACATTCCTGGAATTTCTGTGGTCGCACATGGTGGCTGTACCATGCAACTGGGGTCTACATTCCCTGGAATTTCCTTGGCCACAGGCGGTGGCTGCACCATGCATCAGGTCCTCTGTCTCAGGAGTTGGTGCCATTGTCTCTGTTACTCCCTCGCCTGACACAGAGAGGCAGTTCCTGACTTTATCACTCCCAGGAAACACACAGGCATCTGTTTTGGATCCTTGTTTTCTTTCCCCATCACTTTTCTCATCAAAGGGAAATTCACATCCTCTAAAGCTGAAAATGGTGTGGGGCCCCCTGGTGGTCTTTCCAAGGCATTATCAGCAGGTAAATTAGATCATGTGGGCCAGTGTACCTGAAGTGAAAACAGAAAGGTAAGTCGTGTCACTAAACTTTGCTGGGAGATTCAGGGTCTTTTTCAGTGGCAGAATCATCCAAAGTAAGTTGTTTTTTCACTGCAGATCTAGATGGTTGGCTGTGTCGGGATTAAACTTAGCCAGTGTCGACAGAGTGTTGCTTAATCCTCACGGAAGGGTGTCAAGTACATTGAAGAATAGCTGCCGAGTCTGCTATTGTCGGGAGAGGGGCAGGTACGTCTCTCGCTTAGCCCAGTGCTGCAGGAGGCCAGGCTCACGTCAGGCTGTGCGTGTGAGTGGGTTGGATTTTTAGCACTCTGGGACGGTAAAGCACAAACATCTATTTTTAACTTGTGGGTGACCTTCTTCTGTGCTGCTTGAGTCTCTGTGGGCCTTTCTCTGTTTCCTTCCTGAGGAGTCTGTGCCAGGGTCCCAAGCGTTCTCTGGGCTGCACCTCCGCACCTGCCCAGTGAGGAGCCTCCTCCTGGTGGCTGTGGGACTGGGCTGGGCCCACACTGTCAGCATCATCTGGGGTAAGCAAGCCCGCCCTTCCACACCTCAGTGTCCCCAGCTGTTGAACAGGGCTAATCAACTGACCGTCAGGATTAATGGGGATCAGATGCGCTCATCTCATAGCCCTGTTGGTAAATAGCCACTTCCACTCTGTCCTCCAATGTGCTACTCTAGACTTTTTCTTTACCTCCATTTAGCCAGGTGATTCGAGGTGACAGTGACTATCAAGAGGGATGTACAGAGGAAATCAGTGGAAGAGAGCTCGAGGAGCAGACATGGGTGCAGGGAGCACAGTGCGTGAAGCACGGATGCAGGGAGCATAGGCATGGGGAGCACAGATAGGTGTAGGGAGCATGGGCATGGAGAGGACGGGTGCGGGGAGAACGGGTGTGGGGAGCACGGATGCCCGGTGCACAGGTGTGGGGAGCACGGGCGTGTGACGCATGGGTGTGGGGAGCATGGGTGCTGGGAGCACAGGTCATGGAGAGCATATGTGTACTTGCTCTGCTCTGACAGATGCTGCCGAGCATGTACTCTGTGCTCAGATGGGTCAGAGCCTCAGTGCCTCTTTTTAAAAAAAAAAAAAAAATTCTTTTTTTAAAGATAGTACTTCTGTCTTCCTGGTGGCCCCTTTTAGTCGATACTATTTTAAGCCTGCTTTTCCAGAGAAAAGCTAGGAAGGATGGCCTATATAGGTTCCAGTCTGGGCATATCTGGAAGAATGGGTCTCTTTTAGGTTTGAGTCTGGCGTACCTGGGGACATCTTTGAACCTCCACTCAGAGTCCCAGAACCACGTGTAGAGGCTCCCCAAATGTCTGCTTGGACTTTCCCCTCTGCTCGGGGATGATGAAGAGCAAAACCTCACCCTGCCACGACCTCTGGGGTCCTCCTTCCTGGAGGGCAGTGCCTTGGTGACCAGCGTGTGTAGGAGTCTGAGCTGGCACCTTCGGGCTATGCTGTGCAGCGGGGGCTCATGCCATGGGGCATTCTTGTGTTCTGCACCGGGACTGGTGATGTTGGGTATCCTCATGCACTGTGGACCACATGGGGTGCACATGAGCCAGACAGCTCCCGGAATTCGGAGCCTGGCTCTGTCTCAGGCCACCCACCTGTCTGTGGCACTTCTGAGGGATTGTGGGGACCGTATGAGTCTGTGTCCCCACCCTCACTGGCTGGACACCTGTGCCAGGCTGGAGCTTTATGTTTCACCATCCCCTGTTCCGAGTTGTGTGAATATTTATTTTCATTACCTACTCTCATGAGCTTTCCTTTTTAAAAAAAAAAAAAAATCGGAGACAGACTTTGAAGTCCCCTGGCCCCACCGTTCGTGGACCTAATGGTATTGCAGAAATTATGACTTCAATTATGTATAATAACTGGGGCTACTTTAAAAGTCATGTAAAGGAACAAGGTGGAGTAGCCATTTCAAGCTGTACATCATGCTGGATTCTTAAGTGAACGTTATCAGGCTTTCAACACATTTTCTCTTTTTATTTACTTTGGAGAATATAATGGATGCTCAGAAGCTGTTGGAATTTAGTAAGAGGAAGTTATCCTTAAGAAGCTATTTAAGCAAGGGGACAGTTGGAGTAAACGTAAATTATGAACACACACCTATTCCAAACCAGAGAAATAAAAGCATCAACTGTACTGGGGTTGAAACTTGAGTGCTAGTGTGTCTTTCCTGCCCACAGTGACTCTGACAGTGCTGTGGGCAGGAAATTCTGGAAAGAAGACTTGGTGCCAGTGGTAATTTTTGTGACGATTCATTTGCTTTCAGCTCAAGTGACTATAGTCTTACTTGCAAATGGCTAGGTCTCCATCAATGGGCCACAACACTGACATAGGACAAATGAGAAATGACCCTTGGGTTTTTAACAATTATTATTTTTAATGGACACATTGTAGTACATATCCGTGGGATACAGTGTGATATTTCAATACATATTTTTCGTGTGTAATTAGCAACTCAGGGTAATTAGCATGTCCATCATCTCAAACATTTGTAATTTCTTAATGCTGGGAATATTTTAAAATCCTCTCTTCTAGCTGCTTGAAAATATACAATAAATTGTAAACTATAGTCACCCTACAAGGCTATAGCACACTAACCCTTATTTTTACTATCTAGATGTAATTTTGTATTCATTAGCCAACCTCTCCCTTTCTGCCTTCCCGTCGCCCTTTCCTGTCTCTAGAAGCCACTGTTCTACCTTCAGAGGGTAGAATATCGTTTTCCTCATAGAGATCTTTAACCTTCTTGATTAGATTTCTTCTGAGGTATTTTTATTTTTATTTTATATTTTTGTAGTTAAATGGGATTGCTTTCTTGATTTCTTTTTTCACTGGCTCGTTGTTGGTCTATAGAAATGCTACTGATTTTTATATGTTGATTTTGTATTCTGTAACTTTACTGAATTTGTTTATCAGTTCAAAGAGATTTTTGCTGGAGTCTTTTTTTTTTTAAATATATAAGAGCACATTGTCTGAAAACAGACAATTAGAGTGCCTCCTTTCCACTTTGGGTGCCCTTGATTTCTTTCTCTTGCCTGACTGCTCTTGACTAGGACATTCAGTGCTGTGTTGAATAGGAGTGGCACAAGTGGGCGTCCTTGTCTTTTACAGATCTCAGAGAAAAAGCTCTTAGTGTTTCCCCATTCCCCATTATGTTAGCTGTGGGTTTGTCACATATGGCCTTTATTGTGTTGAGGTATGTTTCCTTCAGTGCCTCGTTTGTTGAGACTTTCTATCAGGAAGCAGCGTTGAATTCTATCAAATGCTTTTTCTGTATCTATCGAAATGATATTATGGTTTTTGTCCTTAATTCTGTTGATGTGATGTAGCATGATTATTGATTTGTGTTTGTTGAGCAATCCTTGCATCCTGGGATAAATCCCACTTGATCATGGTGTATAATCTTTTTGATTTGCTGTTGGATTCAGTTTGTTAGTATTTTGTTGAGGATTTTTGCATCTGTGTTCATCAGGGATATTGACCTATAGTTTTCTCTTTTTATTGTGTCCTTGTCTTATTTTGGTATCAGGGTAATGCTGGTCTTGAAGAATGAACTTAGCAGAATTCCTTCCTCTTCATTACTTTTGGAATAGTTTGAGAAGAATTGAAATAAAAATGTGTAGAATTCAGCTGTGAAGTCACCTAGTTCTGGGGTTTTCTTTGTTGGGAGACTTTTTATTATTACTTAGTCATACATGTTACTCATTATTGGTCTCTTCAGGATTTCCGTTTCTTCTTGGTTCCATCTTGGTAGGTTGTACGTGTCCGGGAATTTATCCATTTCTTCTAGATTTTCCAATCTGTTGACATACAGTTGTTCAAAATAGTCTGTAATGATCCCTTGTATTTCTGCGGTATCAACTATCATTCTCCTTTTCTGTTTCTAATTTTATTTCTTTGGGATTTCTTTTTGTTTGCTTAGTGTAGCTAATGGTTTGTCTATTTTATTTATCTTTTCAAAAAACCAACATTTTTTTCTTCATTTTTATATTTGTTAGTTTCAAGTTTATTTAGTTCCTCTTTGATCTTTGTTATTTCTTCTACCACTTTTGGATTTGATTTGTTCTTGCTCTTCTAGCTCATTGCAGTTCCTTGTTAGGTTGTTTATTTTAAATCTGTTTTTTAAATGTAGGAGTTCATTGTTATAAACTTTCCTCTTAATACTGCTTTCGCTGTATACCATAAACTTTGATATGTTGTGTTTCTGTTTTCATTTATTTCAAGAAATTTTTAAATTTCCTTCTTCATTTCTTCATTGACCCATTGGCTATTCAAGGGTATATTGTTTAATTTCTATGTATTTATACAGTTTTGAAAGTTCTCCTTGTTGTTGATTTTTTTTTTAAATTAAACTTTGTGTTCTAGGGTACATGTGCACAATGTGCAGGTTTATTACATATGTATTCACGTGCCAAGTTGGTATGCTGCACCCATTAACTCATCATTTACGTTAGGTGTATCTCCTAATGCTATCCCTCCCTCCTCGCGCCTCCTCCCTCCCCACAACAGGCCCCGGTGTGTGATGTTTCCTTTCCTGTGTCCAAGTGATCTCACTGTTCATTTCCCACCGATGAGTGAGAACTTGCGGTGTTTAGTTTTCTGTCCTTGCGATAGTTTGCTGAGAATGATGGTTTCCAGCTGCATCCATGTCCCTACAAAGGACGTGAACTCATCCTTTTTTATGGCTGCATAGTATACCATGGTGTATATGTGCCACATTTTCTTAATCCAGTCTGTCATTGATGGACATTTGGGTTAGTTCCAAGTCTTTGCTGTTGTGAATAGTGCCGCAATAAACATACGTGTGCATGTGTCTTTATAGCAGCATGATTTATAATCTTTTGGGTATATCCCCAGTATTGGGATGGCTGAGTCAAATGGTATTTCTAGTACTAGATCCTTGAGGAATGACCACACTGTCTTCCACAATGGTTGAACTAGTTTACAGTCCCACCAATAGTGTAAAAGTGTTCCTATTTCTCCACATCCTCTCCAGCACTTGTTGTTTCCTGACTTTTTAATGATCGCCATTCTAACTGGTGTGAGATGGTATCTCATTGTGGTTTTGATTTGCATTTCTCTGATGGCGAGTGATTATTGTAGCAGGACTAGCCGCAGACAAAACATGATGGAAGGCTACATGCATCAGCTAACAGAACAAAACGTTTTACAGTGCTTTCTCAAACAATGTCTGGAATTTACAGATAACACTAGTAGTTTTGGTCAGGGGTTAATATTATTATTATTATTTTAACCACCAGGGCCAGGTGGTGGTGCCAAGGTCATCTAGCTATTTATCTTACTTCTGTTTCCTTCCAACTTTTTGTTTTCTCCCCCTTCTCCTGTCTTATAAACTAGGGAAAAAGGGAGATGGGGAAAAGCTGGGAAAGACAGCAGGAGAAGTGGTGGTCTCCTTCTATATTATGAGCATTTTTTCATGTCTCTTTGCATAAATGTCTTCTTTTGAGAAGTGTCTGTTCCTTGTTGTTGATTTATAGCTTTATTCTGTTAGAGTCTGAGAATATCCTAGATGTTATTTCAATTTTAGAAAAAATGTATTGAGAATTCTTTTGTAGCCTAGCATGTGGTGGATTCTAGAGAATGTTTCATGTGCTGAGGAGAAGAATGTGCATTTTGTATCTGTTGGATGAAATGTTCTGTAAATGTCTGTTAGGTTCCTTTGGTCTACACTGGACTTTAAATTTGATGTTTTGTTGTTATTTTTTGTCTAGATGACCTCCAGTGCTGACAGTGGGATTTTGAAGCTCCTACTATTGTTGTGTTGGTATCTCCCTGTCTCTCTCTGTCTCTCTCTCTATATACATATATACACACACACATATATATATGTGTGTATGTATATATATATGTATATATAAATTTATTTGAGACAGAGTTTTGCTGTTGTTGCCTAGGCTGGAGTGCAGAGGTGCAATCTCAACTCATTGCAAACTCCACCTCCTGAGTTCAAGTGATTCTCCTGCCTCAGCCTCCCAAGTAGCTGGGATTACAGCATATGCCACCATGCTGGGCTAATTTTTTGTATTAGTAGAGACAGGGTTTCACCATGTTGGCCAGGCTGGTCTTAAACTCCTGACCTCAGGTGATCCACCTGCCCCCACATCCCTCCCAAAATGCTGGGATTATAGGCGTGAGGCACCACGCCCGACCTCTCTCTCTATTTAGATCTACTAATATTTGCTTTATATATCTGAGTGCTTTGTTGTTGGGTGCACATATACTCGTAATTGTTATATCCTTTTGCTATTTTGATCTCTTTATTATATAATTACCTTTTTGTCTCCTTTTTACAGTTTTTGACTTAAATTGTGATTGATCTGAAATAAATATGGCTACTCTTGCTCACTTTTAATTTCCATTAATGTGGAATGTGTTTTTCCATCCCTTCACGTTTAGTCTATGTGTGTCTTTGCGGCTGAACTGAGTTTTTTGTAGGCAGCATATAGTCGGTTTTTCTTCTTTTAAATTCATTCAACCCGTCTGTATCTTTTAATTGGGAATCTTGGGATTATTTTGCTATTGATATCACAGTCCAGACATTAAGATTTTCTCACTTAAGGTGCTTGTACACAAATTAATATGAAGAGGAAGTAGAGTTTTTCTGTTGTCCTTTTGAAGAGAGTGATGGATTATTATTTTGACTTCATGCAAGTGAGGGACTCACCATGCCTGTTGGGATTTTAGAATTTCTTTCCTGTTATTAGGAAGAGCAATGATCTGTAATGGGTTCCTGGAATCATCCAGTGATGGTCTGAATATCTTAAAAGTTTCCTTTCATGTCTCATTTTCTATTTCTCCCCTAGTAACCATGCACCCGGGGCAGGACATGGCCTTACATTTCCTTGGTTTCTTGATGATTTCTTGGGTTTAGTGTTTTACACTGTTAGGATTCTGGATAAAATCAGCCCTTCTGGGAAGTGTGTAAGTCAAACAAGGACTTTCTGGTGGCGTTATACAGGTTTCCCATGCCCCATGAGTACAGGAATAGCTCCCTGGGGAAGGAGAATGGGCACATGATGGCAGGGAGCCATTCTTGGATGGTCCCATCGTTCTGTAGAAATTGTCGTGCAGGAAGAAGAAGCACGTGGCGAATGAGCTGGTAGTGATTCTGCTGATAGTTTTGATCGTTATGATTTGCTCCTGAAAGGTGATGTGGGATGAACTGCAATATTTAGAATGCTGACATTCCTTGAAACAAAGATATAGAAAAAGGCTTATAATTGCATGATGCCTTGTAGTTTTCAGCTGCTCTCATGTGGATCCTTTTTCGTCCTTCTGAAATGCTTTCCCAGGAGAGAGCATTGTTTTTCATGTATAGATGAGGAGCCTGGGTTTCAAATGGTTAGGAATTCAGCACACACATTGGAATCTTTAGTTTCCTGGAACATTTTCTATTCAAGTATAGACCACATGGCCTCTAAAGGCTGGCTCATTCTTAACACCGTGATTGGGGATCCAGCCTCATACCTGGGGTGGGTGGCAGGAACTCCACAGCCATCCTGGGTGCTCTGGGGTGGGGTGGCTGAGCTGTGGCAGCCCCTCCCAGCTGAGCAGCAAGGCTGGGGAAAGCTCATTCCATTCCCCTTGGTTCTAACCAGGTAGAGGCTTACACTGCACATTTCCTTAGCTGGGAACTTTAGAACTTTACATTTAAATCTAATCTGTGATCCAGGGGGTAGACACATGGGTATTCACTGTACAATTCCTACATTTTTTGTATATTTAAAATTTTTTTTATATGTGTCATGGACGACAAAAGAAATGAGACCCCTTTGAGTTAGCTTTTCTGTATAGCATCTTCTAGAATCAGGAGGCTGGACAGGATTTAGTTCCATCAGAAATCTGAATCTTTCTGGTCAAGAGACGGCACATTAAGTTCTTGGTTGTGTGGTTTCTGGGAAAGAAATATTCTAAATGAGTTCCAGGAATCACCTCTGTGGGATTTCTACAGGAAAAATGACCACTCTTGAAGCTTCGCTGTCACTAACAAGAATAATGGTGACGGTTTCTAAGCTGTCTCCAGCCAATCTTTAGTTCTTTTATGCAGAGTGCTTTTATTCCAAGTGAAGTGCCCTTCTGTTTAATAGTGACCTCCAGTTATTACAGGGATTGCAGCTGCATTTGATGGACGTGAACCTGCTCATCTCTTGCTCCCCAGCTTCGCCTCTGGGGTGCATGGCAGGAGCTCCACAGCCATCCTGAGTGCTCTGGGGGTGGGAAGTCTCTAGGGGGAGTGGACAGTGCATGGCCGGGACGTTCCTGTCCGACGTTCCACACTGGTGTGTGGGCGTCTCTGCCCTGTTTCCTCCGTCCATGCATCTGTGGCCTGTTTTCTCCGTGTGTGCCTCTGTGGCACGTTTCCTCTGTCCATGCGTCTGTGATGTTTCTTCTGTCCGTGCGTCAGTGGCATTTCTTTCGTCCCTGCGTCTGTGGCACTTTTCCTCCCTCCGTGTGTCTGTGGCTTTTCTTCCCTCCGTGCGTCTGTGGTGTTTCCTCCGTCCGTGCGTCTGTGGTGTTTTCTCCGTCTGTGGATCTGTGGCGTTTCCTCTGTGAGTCTGTGGCCTGTTTTCTCCATCCACGCTGAAGGCCGTCGCTTCTCTCTAGTCACCACTTACTGATCGCTCCCTGTGTGCTGAGCCTGTGTCAGGCATGTGGCGTGTGTCACCTGTGTGGCAGGGTTTTGCGTGACACACAGGGACACACGCTTGGGGAGCTGCAGTGATGGGGTCATAGCCACGCAGCTCAGCCCTCGGTCTGAGGGTCTTGGTGCCCACCCAGCTCTTCCCGAAGCAGCCTCGGGGCAGATCCCAGCTCTGCTTTCTCTCCTCGAGGTACCTCATGAAGTAAACTAAGCAAATCGAAAGTAGGAAACGGTTGTGAAATGAGGTCTGGTTTCAGGTGTGTGTGGTCATTTCTCTTTACATGTTTACTTCACATACCCCAAATGATATACTTTCCAGCTGGTATAACAATTAATTACCAGCCATTACTAGTACAAAATTCCATGAAGGATATTTGAGGAGGGCATAGTCTCAAAAACATGCTTGATTTTCACAGTTGTGATTTGCATGATAAAGCTGTCAGGACTGTGACTTTCTTTTGTTATATTATTTTTATTTTTAGACCCTTGGGAGGAAGTTATTTAGTGATTACTTATAATTGTGAAAATAATGTAATGATTACAGAATCTCATTAGAATAAATATTATATTTTCTGTTCCTTATGTCAATGAAATCATCTTAATCCAGGCCGATGTTGGCAGGAATTGTCACGTTTAAAATGGGTAAGATATTTATGTGATGTGACGACCTCCCGTATTGTCTCTGGAACATATCAGAACTTTCATCTCAATTCTCACTTGTTGACACCCTACCCTGTTTTGTAATTATTCTTGTTTGCATCAGAATTTTGAATCCATGTACCTGAGATGATACTTACGTATGCATGTACGCATGCAGGTGTGTGCATGTGTGTATGCGTGTGTATGTGCGTGTCCACGTGTCCATGTGCACGTGCATATGCATGTATGTGTGTGCATGTGTACATGTGTATATGAGTGTACGTGTCTGTGCATATGCGTATGTATGCATGTATGTGCGTATGTGTGCATGCATGTGCGCTCATGCACACACGTGTACATGTGCATGCACGTGTGCACGTGCATACACGTGTATGTGTGTATGTGTATGCACATATGTAAACGTGTGTGTACATGTATAGGTACGTGTATGCATGTGTATGCATCTGTGTGCGCACAGATATACCTTCCCCTTTCATACAGGCTGTTTTGAGTATTGCTGTTAGGCAGTGACAACTTTCTGTTTCCTCAGTCAGAAAATGGGTAGCTCATCATTAATAAAGATGAGCATTCAACATCAAGAATAACTAAATACAAATGAAATTGTCATATTAAATAAATAAATTGCAAAACAAAGGCAATGTTCTGTACTATGTGTTCACATTGAACTTTCTTTTTTTTTTTTTTTTTTTTTTTTTTTGAGACGGAGTCTTGCTCTGTCGCCCAGGCTGGAGTGCAGTGGCCACATCTTGGCTCACTGCAAGCTCCGCCTCCCGGGTTCACGCCATTCTCCTGCCTCAGCCTCCCGAGTAGCTGGGACTACAGGCACCCGCCACCTCGCCCGGCTAGTTTTTTTTTTTTGTAATATTTAGTAGAGACGGGGTTTCACCGTGTTAGCCAGGATGGTCTCGATCTCCTGACCTCGTGATCCACCCGTCTCCGCCTCCCAAAGTGCTGGGATTACAGGCTTGAGCCACCGCGCCCGGCCCACATTGAACTTTCTTATAAAAATTGGTGTGAATGTTTCCCACTTATTGGAAATCACATGACTAGTTTAAGCCAAAACGTGGAATATTAATTAATTCTGTCTTCAGATCACTTTTGCATATTTATGATTGATCTGTTCTGCTGTTCTGGAAGCTCTGAAAACCACTCTGTCTTACTCTAGCTGGTGCCACGGTTGTGAGAATTCAGGGAAACAAGGTGTTTGCCAGTTTAAGTATTTTAGATCTCAAACTGCCTCTTTTCTGCATCATAAACCAGTCTTAAAGAAAGACATAGTGTGACTTGTAGTGAATTATATCAATTTTATTTTCTGTGGCTGAATCATCACTCTACATTGTGAATTAATGTTATTTTTCAGATCGTCTTCATAACACAGGGAGGTTCTCTAGTGTTGAGTGCAGGTTCAGTGAAAGTACTAACACTGTTACTACGGACTTAAACAGACTTGTTTTCTGAGGTGATAACCTTGGAGTCAGGCATTCAGTGTCCGCCCATCTCTTGGTTCCGAGTTCTCGGTCCCCTCCCGCTCTCCTCCCCCTGTACCCTTACTACTGTCTTACCTTCTTTTTGACTCATAGGCCCTCGGAAGATGGTGTGTTGGGTGCAGGTGCCTGCTCTGAATCTTTGATAACTTTGGGAGAGAACTTTTTCTTTGGAGCAAGACCTCTCTCAATAAACTTTCAGTAGCCTGAGTATCATCTGTTGTGTGAACTATTTGTGGAAAATGTTCAGCATTTTTCCTTGGATTTTGACTGATCTTTCTCCACCTGCCAGTTTCTTCTCAGTTTGCCATGTCTGTACCCTCACCAACCCGTTCCAGCCCTGGTTACATGTAAAGTATTTGAAGCAGAGCTCTGCAGATGAGAGAGTGTATGTCACCCCCCGAGTTCCCTTTCTGGCCTCTGAGTGTCGGTTGTGTTTTGTTCCGAGGGACGACTCTGAGGCTCCTGGCCCCTGTTTTGGAGCACCCCACACCAAATTGGGTGTAAAATGAAAAATGGGTTTATGCTGTATTATTGTAATTCATAGAGTAGATGATAAAAATGCTTGAATCTGAACAGCAACTGAAAATGAGGACATGGTACCAGTTTGGATGTTAGACGACTTTCTTGAAAAAAGTTTTCATCAAATTTAGAAACTGTGTGTGTGCTGTTTTCTATTTCATACTTAGAATATGTATAGTGTGTGTTGTATGAAGGTGTTGTATGAGTGTGTTGTGTTGTATGTGAGTTGCATGGGTTGTATGTGTTGTATGTGCATATTGTGTTGAGTTGCACTTATTGTATGTTTGAGTGTTGTGTGTTGTATGAGTGTGTTGTGCATGTATTTGTGAGTTGCATGCTTTGTACGTTGTATGAGTGTTGTGTGTTGTATGTGTGTATGTGTATGTCGTATATGAGTTGCATGTATTGTGTGTGATGTATGAGTGTTGTGTGTTGTATGAGTGTGTTGTACATGTGTTTATGGGTTGCATGTGTTGTGTGTTGCATGAGTGTTGTGTGTTGTGAGTGAATTGTACATGTATTTGTGTTGAGTTGCGTGTGTTGTGTGTATGTTGTATGTGTTATATGTTGTATGAGTGTGTTGTACGTGCATGCTGTGTTGTGCGTGAGTTGCATGTGTTGTATGAGTGTATTGTATGTATATGTTGTGTTGTGAGTTGCATGTATTGTGTGTACGTTGTATGAGTGTTGTGTTGTATGAATGTGTTGTACGTGAATGTTGTGTTGAGTTGCGTGTGTTGTGTGTGTTGTACGTGCATGTTGTGTTGAACGTGAGTTGCATGTGTTGTACGTGAGCTGTTTGAGTGTGTTGTATGTGTATGTTGTGAGTTGCGTGTATTGTATGTATGTTGTATGAGTGTTGTGTGTGCATGTTGTGTTGTGAGTTATGTGTGTTGTGTGTTGTATGAGTGTTGTGTGTTGTATGAGTGTTGGAGTCCGCGTGTTTCCTAAACAAAAGAATGTACACACAAGACAACACAGGACAAGAATACATGGCTTCCACGCTCAGAGCCTCCGCCTCACTTTATTTATACTCCATAAACCCCACGTCAGCAGAAAGAACACAATGCAAAACAAACTTTCTTTACCCAGATGTAACCTTCTGCTTAGTTCCTTGTCTCTATGCTCTTCCTTATTTGTCCACCTTCTTGGCGCCTACGGGAGTTCATTAAAAGTTCAATTGGAGATACTGTCCTTGAGCCCTATCTATTCTTAGCATACTGTTTTCAAGGGCCCCTGCATATGAGTGTGTTGCATGTGCATGTTGTATGTGAGTTGTGTGTTGTGTGTGCTGTATGAGTGCATTGTACGTGTGTGTTGTGTTGTATGTAGGTTACGTGTGCTGTATGTGTGTATGAGTGTGTTGTACGCACATGTTGTGTTGTGAGTTGCATGTATTGGTTATGTGTCGTATGAGTGTGTTATAAATGCATATTGTGTTGTGAGTCGCAGATATTGGGTATGTGTTGTATAGGTTGTGTGTGTTTGTGTGCAGTGTGTGTTGTCAGTGTTGTATAACCGCATTATACATGCGTGTTGTGTTGTGTTGCATGTGAGTTGCATGTTGTCAGTGTGTGCCATGTGAGAGGCGGGGCATCCACATGACTGCTCCTCAGTGAGTCCTGCCTTGCAGCCCCTTCGAGCTTGTATCTTCCCGAGCAGCCTAGAAGCAGCAGGCTGTTTGCCTCTGCCCCTCCCCAGGAGGCCTCAGCCAGGTCCTGTGCTCAACCCCCCGCTGGGCAGTTTGCCTCTCTTGTCTCTCTCTCTTCTCTCTCATCGTCCTCCTGCGCCTCCTCCTTCTCGGGACCTGCATCCTTCCTCTGTGCTTCCTGGCAGGCCACACCTGGGACGTTGGAGTTCAGGCTGTCCTCGAAACCGTTTGCTCCTCTCTGAAGAGCGCCCCCCTTGACTGGCCGTGAGCAGCTGGAGTGGATTGCAGGGAAGGGAGGTGGGTGTTCCTGTAGAGACGCCAGGGTCTTACCTGGGGAGAAGGGAGCCTGCACTGGGCAGGCCGCCCTCCTGAGGAAGGGGATAGGGTGGGAGGAGGCTCTCGTGGACAAGGGGCTCACCTCCTGCCCTCCTTCCCTCTATCCCAGTCTGTTGTGAGGGAGGGCGGGACCCTAGGTGATTTCTATGCAGATCTTCAATTATCCACACTGTGAAACAAATACTTCTGTTTTTTTTTTTTTTTTTTTTTTTTTGAGACGGAGTCTGGCTCTGTCACCCAGGCTGGAGTGCAGTGGCCGGATCTCTGCTCACCGCAAGCTCCTCCTCCCGGGTTTACGCCATTCTCCTGCCTCAGCCTCCGGAGTAGCTGGGACTACAGGCGCCCGCCACCTCGCCCGGCTAGTTTTTTGTACTTTTTAGTAGAGACGGGGTTTCACCGTGTTAGCCAGGATGGTCTCGATCTCCTGACCTCGTGATCCGCCCGTCTCGGCCTCCCAAAGTGCTGGGATTACAGGCTTGAGCCACCGTGCCCGGCCTAAATACTTCTGTTTTTAAGATCAGAGGAAATCTCCTTTGTTTGTCTGCCTTTTATTTTATTTTATTTTATTTTATTTTATTTTATTTTATTTTTTTTGAGAAGGAGTTGCCCAGGCTAGAGTGCGGTGGCGTGATCTCGGCTCACTGCAACCTCCACCTCCCAGGTTCAAGCAATTCTCCTGCTTCAGCCTCCTAAGTAGCTGGGATTACAGGTGCCCGCCACCACATCCGGGTAATTTTTGCATTTTTAGTAGAGATGGGGTTTCACCATGTTGACCAGGCTGGTCTCAAACTCGTGACCTCAAGTGATCCACCCGCCTTGGCCTTCCAAGGGGTTGGGATTACAGGAGTGAGCCACCGTGCCCGGTCTGTCTGCCTCTTAGTTAGAACCTGTGTATTTTATGTTTTAAATTTCACTTTTCTGGGTCAGAACAGTAGTGTTTCTTTTTCGTAGTGTTGCTATGAATGTCCTTTACGATTAGGAGACTGGGTTGGCTGCCCACTGGAGAGTGGTATCACTGGGTCACGGTCACCATCTGCCCCAGCAGCGTCCAGAGTGTTTAGAGTCTTTCCTGGACGTAGAAACCCTTTTGTCTGACGTTCAGATAAAACCAATCACCGCATTCAGTTAATCAAAGAGGTCAGAGCTGGGAACCGTTAGTGCACATCCACCTCTCCCGAGAGTGTTCACGCCTCTTCCACACGGGGCTAGGCTGCTGCTGAGCATGGTTCTGCTGGCTGTGGCTGTGGCCCCTTTCCTCAACCACAGCCATCGCAGGCCTGCCACAGTTTTTGTTCTTCTAGAAGAGAATAGGCAACACAAGAGAAGCAAGGTATGTTAGATATGAAACCATTAAAAATTATTTCCTCAAACATTGCATATATTTTTTGCCCATACCTAATTTGATAGCAATTTTTAAAAGATTAAAATGAAAAAAAAATCCCCTATATTAAGTCTTTGAAAGGCATCCAACTTAGTTTTCATACAATTATTCTCTCTTTGGAGTCATACTTTATTGGTTTCAGTAATGTGTAACAAATGCACCAGCATAAACAGATTTAGGAGCAAACAGCTGCTTCGTAATTATAGTTCAGCTCGCGGGGCCCAGCTGTAGGGGTGCAGCCTGTGCCTGCCTGTGCGCCAATAGGGCTGGTCACCTTGAGCATCTGGGAGTGTCTGGGTAAGTGAGGTCTGGGCAAGGCAGCATCCACACACCTGCATAGTTCTCACTTTGTCCACGTTATCCGACAAGGCCACAAAATTATCAAGTAAGTGTTCTCCAAGCGCATATTCAGTTAGTGTTTGGAAAGTGCATAGGTACCTCATACAGCACCTTTAAGAGGAGCTAGGAGCCCAGGAATGATATCAGGTGTGAGGCCTGTACTCTCTTTGCATAGATAAAATATGCATGTGCATATCTGAGGCCAGAAAGTTTGATTGGGGCCAGAATGTGGAAGTCCTTACCTGTGGGATACTAGGGAACCACTGTGGATTTCGGAGAGAATCGTGTCTCTGATGTGCAGCATGCCGTGGAGCCGGGGGGTGACAGGGCAGGCTCATGCAGGGCACTCGCCGTGGCCGGAGGAGGAGAGAAGGCAGCCAGTGAGCTGAGCAATTCGGTGCCTGGGTCAGGAGGGGAAGAGGGAGTACAGGAAGGCGGATGAAGCTGCGAGTCTGCACCTCGAGGTCGCCGTTGCGCTTTGCCGGAAATCAGGAGAAGCAAGTGTGGACCTGACTCAGAGATACTTAGAGACACCACTGCAAGCTGCAAGTTTGGAAATACAGGAGGAGGCTTGGGGAAAATCTGGAGCAGGGAGCATTTGGGAGCCTCTTAGGTAGAAGTGCAGGTCAAGTAGCCAGAGTGTGAGGCATGCACGTCTGGAGAGAGGAGGCCAAAGGAAAGCCCACATTTGGAAATGGAGGAAGGGTTGGAAGACCCAGAAAAGGCCCTGCTTAGAGTCCAGAGAAGAGCTGGATGGTGCAGTTCACGAAAGCCCAGAGCCGAGAGTTTCCAGGAGAGTCCCAAGTGTTGCTGAAAACCAGGGGGCAGGACTCCAGTTGGAGCCTGTGAGGGGAGCCTGGCGGCCCTGATCCCTGAGAGCAGCCAGAGCCTGGGCGTCATGGTGGAAGTGGGTGGGAAGTGCAGGAAGCAGGTGGAGATGGCCTTTCAAGGCCTGGTGCTTCACACAGGTAGCCAGCTGTGGACCGAGACACAACTGGAGAGGGGCCTGAACCCAGAGCATCTCCAGGTGGATGAGGGAGCCAGGAAGGGCAAAGGTATCCGGAAGAAAGGGGGCAGGCATGGAGCCAGGTCCCCAGGGAGGCTGCAGTCTTCTTTTTCTGTTCATGGACTGGTTGTTGGTTATTTTGAGTTCTCAAAGTCGTCCACTCGGTGTGGTCCAGAGAAAGTTCCCAGGGGTCTCAAGTCGGAGCAGGCCTTGTGCTTTTCTGAACACTGTGCGTGTTGACTCAGGGTTACCGTCAATGGCTAATTCTAGCGTGTCTTTTGTTGAAGTCTGCAGAAGAGCCTCAACCAGCACCAGCTCTTGAAGAAATTATAAAACTTGTGTTCTTCTGATTCTGGGATTTTTGCCTGAAATGCCTCGTATATTTTTGGGTAGGTGTTGTTAGCACTTGTGTTACAGCATTTGGAGCTCTGCATTTTTGTGATGTGCTAGCTGTGAGGATGTTTAAAATTAGATTCCTAGAAATCAGGTTATAGGAGCTCTCGGCCATGCTTCATGGGTTGTGTTTTGACTCCTCATAGTGGACCCCATTGCAGTGGCTATTCTTAGTATTTGTGGAACACCTGACTGGTGATGCTAGGAGAATGTGATTTGTTTTCTTTGTAAGTCTAAAGTCTAATGACCTTGTAGAGTCTTTATACCCATCTCTTATATATCAGCTTTAATATACTTGAAAATGTCCTCATTGTGCCCTTGAAAAGCAGGCTCACATTTTAAAAGTCATCCTTTTAAAATCCTTTTCTGCAGCCTGTGCCCTTTGTCTGTTTTGTTACCTTCACTGCAACATCATGAAACAGGGACAAGGGCTAGAATCTGTTTCAAACACAGAGCTTGAAACAGGGACAAGGACTAGAATCTCTGTTTCATACACAGAGCTGAACTGTGCTGAGCGACCTGCTATGCTAACGTCTGTTTCTGTCATGAGAGGGAACCCAGACCTCTTGACTTTTCCTTTTGTACATTTTCAAAAAGAATATTTTTTCCTCTCTGGGGTCCATTCCATTGTGGGATTCTCTCCTAAGGCTGTTTCTTTGCATTCCATTTTGACAAGTATGATTTAGTTTCCGAGATGATGAAAGGGCAGTGAAAAGGCCTGGGAAAGAGAAAGCAGGAAGAGAAGGAATTGTCTCATGATTTTAGTCAGAAGGAAATCACTCAGACAGAAACGCTATTCCAAGTGGGTCAGATCCCAGGAAGTGGGATTGAATAAGTGACATGGTATCGCACAACTCTGTTTTACATTCTTGCTGTTGCCAGGGGTAACGAAAAGAACGAGTATATTCATTCCGAGGTCAAATATATATCTTTGCTGACTCTGACTATAATTAGCAGAATTCGTTCAGTTCAAGTTTGAGAATACCTTTACAGAAGAGGGTCTTCGTGCCCGTGTGCCTATTTCTATTTATATGTTCACACGTATTGGAGTATAAATGTGTGTGTGCTGTGTGTGAGACCTCATTATTTGAAACAAGAAATGTGCAGTAGAGCTTATTAATTACGAGAAGGTACATTTGGGGGATAAACTACTTTGTTTAGAATTGAATAATGGGGTCTTTGAGGGATGTATATATGTATGTGTGTTTGCATTTATGTGTATGAAAGTGTGTATTGCATGTATATGTGTTGTGCATGTATGTGTGCCTTTGTGTGTAATGTACATGTGCATGCATGTGTATATGTGTGCATGTGTATTTGTGTTGCATGTATGTGTGTGCATCTGTTACATGTTTAGGCACGACTGCACATATGTGCAAGTAGACATGCATGGATGCTCGTGTGTATATAGTTATACATGTATATTTGTGCATGTTATGTCTACGCATTTACATATGTATGTGTGTCAGAATGTGTATGTATATGCATGTGTGTTTGAGTGTTGTGTGTATGCTTGTGCATGTGTGTTTGAGTGTTGTATGTGCGTGTGTGTTTGAGTGTTGTATGTGTATGCATGTGTTATGTGGTGGTATTACGTGATTATGTGAATGTGTGTGCATGTGTGAATGTATGCATTGCATGTAGGTGTGCTTGTCCATGTGTATGTGTGTGTGTGATATGTGTCTGTGCATGCATGCATGTGCACATTTGATTTGTGAATCCTCTCTGGGAGGGGCATGTTCCTGGAGACAGTGCATGGGATCCTCCGCTGTCCTCTCAGGGAGAGAGACATTGTGAAAGTTCGAGCCATTAGGTAAACATGCCTGATGTTCTATAAAATATATATTTACATATACCACTGGGGTTAAATATATGTTAAATGGGTGCAAAGCTGTTATATTGCATTAAAAGTCATGTTAGTACTTCCTGGTTAAAGGCTTTGTGAATGATTTCCTGTACATGGGACATAATACACCACAGAGAATTACAGCGGGTCAATGGTATTTGCCAGGAGGTCTGGCTTATGATTGGTATTTCTAGTTGCAGACATGCAGGTTGAGATTTGCTGGACTTAGAGGAGGGTCATTGACTCTGCCCACTGAATGATACCAGCGTCTCTGCTGCTTCCTTTTTCTGCCGGCTTCATCCAGAGCTGGGACAGCTGCTCTCAGACGCATTGTACTTTTCTCTCCATAAAAATCTGCAGCATTTGTTAGCAGTCCAGTAGCAGACCGAGTGGCAGGTCCAGGGGCAGGTCCAGCGTCAGGTCCAGCATCAGGTCCAGCGGTAGGTCCAGCATCAGGTCCAGGAACAGGTCCAGCGGCAGGTCCAGCGGCAGGTCCATCCAACTTTCCACATGGCCCATGTGAAAATGTACCCTCTCCCTTCCATTTTTTAAAGCAGTATCATTAGTAGAGCCTACTGCCATTTCTCCTTG
The DNA here is from genome assembly GCF_047675955.1 of Chlorocebus sabaeus. NCBI lineage: Eukaryota > Metazoa > Chordata > Mammalia > Primates > Cercopithecidae > Chlorocebus > Chlorocebus sabaeus. The sequence goes on along the minus strand of NW_027327771.1, from coordinate 157,011 downwards.
AGCTCCTCACAGTGGATGGTAAGCATTTGCTTTATTAAAGCAAAGTTCTGTGCTCTTTGTGCTAAGTCTCCTCTGCCTTTCTGTGAGAGGCTAGAATTGGGATCGACCCTCAGCTGTGCCAGAGCCTTGGTACACGTCTCAGTTCTGGAATCTACTCTGTGCTTGTTGCCTTCCATCCACCGACAGCCATCTGTCTTCCTGTCACTCCTTCAACACGGAGTCCAGCAGTGTGCACACAGGTGAGCCTGTGTGAATGCTGGTTTTGTAGGATCTTATCGGGACCTTAGTCATCTTTTCACTAGGAAACCAGACACTGCAAGGGACTTAAAGAAAAGCCCAAAGAAGCCGTATCAGTAGAATCATAGAGACAGAATTCTACAACCATAGGAAATGGCATTGATTATCATGAAATGTGCATTTATGTGAGGCATAGTAAAACATCACATTTCTTACTGGGTAAGAGCTTGGAAAAGAGATTATGAAAGTATAACTGACTCTACTCTTGTATCGTGGAACATGGTAAAATGACGCAAGGTATTGTATAGAATGGAACAAACAGAATAGAATTATATAGAGTAGCGCAGAATAGAACAAATAGCATAATGTTATATAGGGTAGCATAGAATAGAAGAAACAGTGTAACATTATGTAGTGTAGTATACAATAGGACAAATAGTATTACATGGTCTAGAATAGAACAAGTAGGATAGTATTGTAGAGTATACAGTTGAACTAATGACGTAGTATTGCATAGCATAATACAATCTAGATTAGAACACACAGCATAGTATTAATATTACGTAGTGTGGTGTGGAATAGTAGAGTCGCATGGCACAGAACAGAGAGGATAGTGTTCTGTAGCACTGATGCAGGAGTTTTGCTCTTTAGCTCAGCTGGGTCCAGGTTCTTGTCTCATGACCAGGAAGAAACAGGCACGGGGACATCGAAGAGTGAGTGCAGTGGAACTTGTTAAGCTAAAAGTTAAGCTCTCAGCGAAAAGAGGGGTCCTGAGAGCAGGTTGCTGGTCGCTCCCTTCCCAGTTGACTACAAGGGCTTTTATATAGAAGCTGATGGGGCTGGGCTCGCTGTCTAAGGGGCAAATATCTGGTGGTTCCACCCCATTCCCTCGTGTGCATGGGGACCTTTAGTCTGCTGTGAGCATGTTTAGGCGAGCCCCCCCGTGCAAGTCCCCCTATCTGCACAAAACATGGGCTGGAGGCTCTCTGGGACCCTTCCCTTACTGTCTGCCTAAAGCAAGCTGGCTAACTCCTTTCTGTATAGAAGAAAATAGAATAGAATAGAACAGATAGTACAGTATTTTATCGTATGGAATGAAGCTGTAGTATTCTATCATAGAGAATGGAATAGTATAGAATAGAACAAACAGATCGTACTAGTGTAGTATAGAATAGTAGCCTCATGCAGCACGGAGCAGTGTTGTGCTCCCTATGTACAGAGTGTAACCACCATGAGAGCGTTCTTCAGTGGGGCGTCACTGGCCCTTCATATTTCTTTGGTTCTGCGGAAATGAGGAGAGGGAGTTAAGAGAGGGGGAGGAGGTTGGCTTTCTTACTTTTAAGGCGCTCATTACTTCTTGGGGATCATTTGATGGTCCCCTTTGGTAGTATTCTGTGAAGCAGTCTCTGTACTCTGTGTAGGGTGAAATGTGGGGCAGTCTGTGGACTCTGTGTAGGGTGAAATGTGAAGCAGTCTGTGGACTCTGTAGGGTGAAATGTGGAGAAGTCTGTGGACTCTGTAGGGTGAAATGTGGAGAAGTCTGTGGACTCTGTAGGGTGAAATGTAGAGCAGTCTGTGGACTCTGTGTAGGGTGACACATGAAGCAGTTGAGAAAGGATGAAGTCAGAAGTAGCTCAGCAGAGATGCACTAACTCTTACCTGGGAGACTGTGGAGCAGTCTGTGGACTCTGTGTAGGGTGAAATGAGGTGTTTTGTGTAAATTTTTGTCTCATGCCTGGCACATGGCAGAGCCTCCGTGGATCTTGCCGTCATGAACCCTCTGATAACTTCTCTACAGTGCCCTCCACACTATAAATACCACACATTGTGGGAAGTCCGGGCCTTTTCAAAGGCTGGGTTTCTTTTTAACAAAATTGGAATGCCCTGCATATTTGGAATGGCCAGATCATCCTGCACTTTTGACTTCACTTGTCCAGCTTGGTACACCTCCCTGCGTGCTGCCAAGGTTTACAGTGGAATTCCCTGACGCCACTACCCTCACTGCCTGCACCTGAATCTGCTGTGGGGTCATTTCCTTATTGGACTTGTCTGGGGACCTCCTGAGGGGTGGATGGGTCAGGACTGGGTTATCTGGGGAAGGTGTTCATGGCATTCCTGTTTGCAGTCTGTGTCTCTGTTGGAAGAGATGCTTTTAGCACATCCGTTAATCCAGACGTGATTAGCAGGGGGTGTCTCTCTCAGGTAAGAGTTGGTGCATCTCTGCTGAGCTACTTCTGACTTCATCCTTTTTCAAGTCTGTTACAAAGAGAACTTTGGTTTCTCAAGATTTAAGAATTAATGTCAAAGAGCAATTTAGTGTTCTTTTTGAGTCCCCAGCCTTGCTGTGGATGATTCATGAGTCCTTGGTGGTTAGGGCCACAGCACAAGCGGTGGGCCGTCTGTTCCCCACCCTGGTGGATACTTTATCACCCAAAGAAATGTATTCTGTTAACATGTCTCAATTAGAATATTTTAGTAGGAGACAGAGTTATGGCTCTTGTTTTAATTTGTAATAGATAATTACTGTAGCAGGGGCAAGGTTGAGACTTGCAGTGTGGCTCATGGAAAACATTGATTAGAAGCACCCAAAATATATCACCAGCTTTGTTGCTGCAGCTCCAAGGGACTAGGAATGCATATGTATTTTTTCTTTTGTTATTATTTATTATTTTTATTTTTGAGACAGAGTCTTGCTCTGTCACTTAGGCTGGATTGCAGTGGCATAATCTCAGCTCACTGTAACCTCTGCTTCCAGGGTTCAACAGAATCTTGTGTCTCAGCCTCCCACGTAGCTGGGATTACAGGTGCCTGCTACCGTGCCCAGCTAATTTTTGTATTTTTAGTAGAGACAGGGGTCTCACCGTGTTGGCCGCCACCCCCGGCCCGCCCCTCTGGCTTCTGGGAGCCCCATTGCCGGGGGTGCAGGCACCCCCCGCGGTCGGGCTCCCGGCCGCCACCCCCGGCCCGCCCCCCTGGCTCCCGGCCGCCACCCCCGGCCCGCCCTCCTGGCTTCTGGGAGCCCCATCGCCGGGGGTGCCGGCACCCCCCGCGTTCGGGCTCCTGGCCGCCACACCCAGCAAGTGGAGGCAGGATGAGATCACAGGATGGTGTTAAAATTAAAATTAAAAATGAAATTTTGGGCACTCATTGTCATTGATAACATCTTATCAGGAAACAGGGTTTGAGAACAGACAACCTGTCTGACCAAAATTTATTAGGTGGGAATTTCTTCATCCTAATAAGCCTGGGAGCGCTACAGGAGGCCGGGGCTTATTTCATCCCTTCGGCTTCAACCGTAAAAGGCAGAACGCTTCCAAGGGGGTTGTTTATAGGCCTACCCTCAGAGCGCATTCTCTTTCTCAGGGATGTTCCTTGCTGAGAAAAAGAATTCAGCGATATTTCTCCTATTTGCATAAGAAAAGAGAAGAAATATGGCTCTGTTCCGTCCAGCTCACCGGTGGCCAGTTCAAGGTTATCTCCCTTGTTCCCTGAACATCGCTGTTATCCTGTTCTTTTTTCAAGATGCCCAGATTTCATATTGTTCAAACACACATGCTCCACAAACAATTTGTGCAGTTAAGGCAATCATCACAGGGTTCTGAGGTGACATATATCCTCCTCAGCTTACAAAGAAGATGATGGAATTAAGAGATTAAAGTAAAGACAGACATAAGAAATTATAAAAGTATTAACTTGGGAGAACTAATAAATGTCCATGAAATCATATTTTATGTTTTTCTGCCGTGGCTTCAGCCATTCCCTGCATTCAAGGTCCCTGACTTCCCGCAACATTCTCTCTCCCTTTTCCTCTATATAAATGTGCCATGGCGATGAAGGATTGTTCATTGTCTCGATTTGACGCAGGATTCTTCGGCTGGTCCGGCACACTAAAAACAAGCCGATTAAACAGAGACACATAATTCCAAAATTTACTGCAGTAGAGTTCCCAATAGACTTAATCCAAGTCGTTGGGTTTAATCCATAAAGATTTTTTGCCACTTGATCTAACGCCTCAGCTCCAGGCACAATATTTAAGTGACTTTGAGAGGCTTCAAAAATTTGTTCTTTTAATTTAGAAATGTCTAAAGTGAGATTATCTTCTCTTCTTACCATGTGATAAGTAATCTGCTGGTGGGACTGACAGTAGGTACTTCTACCAACCAATTTTGAATAGCAGGCATTAAACATCCTGGTGCTCTCCCTAGGCAAATAGGAGGATAACGTTACCCAGTGGAAATATTTATCATCATTCCTTCTTCCTCCAGTTTGGCAGGGCAACGATCATCTGTGGGACCAGGTACCCACACACTATTATTAACGTATGCTTCAATAGGATTATCCATCCATGTGACTGCCCCAATTAAGGGTGGGAAAGGCACATAGGCCCAGTAGGTATAATTAGCTGCAGCTGCTCCTGCAGGCATGGGGAGACTTACCACCGTTGATACAATCATTAGAGCTGCAAGCAGCATTTTTTTCTGGGGTTTGTGTCACCTTTGTGCTAGCTAGGCTTTTTCCAGCTAACGGTGTCAGCTTCTTTAACTGTGCCCAGGTCGGCAGCTCCGCCTTCTTGGTGCGTGGTGACTTCATCTGTTCTTCTGATATCACCACTTGGTTCATCATGCGAGTCAATGGCGCTCGATTGGGTGTTTCCGTCTCCGTGGAGGTGCTTTTCTCTGCATCTCCGATGGGTTCATTGTAGAACTTTAAATGTCTAGTGGGTATCCAAACAGGAAACTGATTTTCTCCTGGTGAAACACAAGCAAAACCTCTTCCCCAGTTATCACCTTCCCTATTTCCCATGTCTTATTTTTGTTGTCTTTCCACCAAATCAGTTTTCCTTCATGTGGATTGTTCTTTTTACCAGTAAGATGTTGTTCTGCGGAAGTAGTAGTCTGATTTCTACAAATGTTTAAAAAACTTAAAATATAGAGTGCTAGATTAAGCTGCATCTGAGGAGTGGTACACTCCTTACTGTCTCCCCCTTCTTTTTGTTTAACTGAGTTTTGAGTGTTCTATTAGGTCTTTCAACTATGGCCTGTCCTTGGGAATTACAAGGAATTCCTGTTGTATGTGTAATATTCCACTGATTTAAGAATTTTTGGAAAGCTTTAATATAATAACCTGGTCCATTGTCAGTTTTAATTATTTTTGGAACTCCCATTACAGCAAAACAAGATAATAAATATTTTTTAACATGGGAAGTACTTTCTCCTGTCTGGCAGGTTGCCCATATGAAATGTGAATAAGTATCAACTGTTACATGAACATATGATAATTTTCCAAATGAAGGTATATGTGTAACATCCATTTGCCATAATGCATTAGGACACAGACCTCTGGGATTAACTCCTGCCTCTTGAGTGGGCAGGTGTAGTACTTGATACTGGGTGGAATGTTGTACAATATCTTTTGCCTGTTTCCATGTGACATCAAATTTGTTTTTTAATCCTGCTGAAATTACATGAGTCAAAACATGAAGTTCTTGTGCTTTTATGAATGCAGAGGATACCAGTAAGTCAGCTTGTTCATTTGCTTTAGTTAAAGGTCCTGGTAAATTAGTGTGTGCTCGAATATGAATAATAGAAAATGGGAAATTCCTTTTTCTTAGTTTGTTATAACAAATTGAACAACTGGTTTAACTGATCATCCATGCTATATTTAATTAGAGCTGTCTCAATATCCCTTGTAGCCTGTACTACATATGCAGAATCTGATATAATATTAACAGGTTGATTAAAATCTTGTAACACTGTAATGACTGCAACCGACTCTGCCCTTTGAGCTGATTGATATTGAGTTTTGATTACTCGCTCTTTTGACCCTGTGTAAGCTGCTTTTCCATTGCTGGAACCATCAGTAAATACTGTCAGAGCATTTTCTAAAGGTTCATGTCTGGTAATTTTAGGTAAAATCCAAGTAGTCAATTTTAAAAACTGGAATATTTTTGTTTTTGGGTAATGATTATCAATGATTCCCACAAAATTGGCAAGGCCAATCTGCCATGCACCAGAATTGATAAAGGCTTGTCTAACTTGTTCCTTGGTTAAAGGAACAACTATTTTGTCTGGGTCATTACCACACAATTTTATTATTTGTAATCTTGCCTGACCAATTAATGTAGCTATTTGATCCAAGTACAATGTAAAAGTCTCAATTGTACTGTGAGGAAGGAATGACCACTCTACAAGATCAGTATTTTGAATGATGATGCCTGTTGGAGAATGTGTACTAGCAAAAATTAAAAGTTGAGTGGGGCTAAGGGATCTATTCTACTTATTTGCACTGACTGAATTTTTTCTTCCACTAATTTAATTTCTTTTGTTGCCTCTGGGGTTAATATTCTTTTACTATTTAAGTCTGGCTCTCCTCTTAGGATAGAGAACAAATTTGACATGGCATAAGTAGGAATGCCTAGGCTTGGCCGAATCCAATTAATATCACCTAACAATTTTTGAAAGTCATTTAATGTTTTTAGTGTATCTTTTCTTATTTCTATTTTTTGTGGCTTCATTTTTCTATTTTCTCTCTGCATCCCTAAATAATGAAAAGGAGTAGAGGTTTGGATCTTATCAGAAGCTATTGTTAGTCCTTCACTGGAAACCTCTGCTTGCAGAAATGTGTAACAGTCAATTAATTTGTCTCTTGTTTCTGCAGCACATAAAATATCATCAATATAGTGAATAATATAACAATCTGAAAATTTACCTCTAACTGGTTGAAGGACTTGACCTACAAAAGTTTGACAAATAGTTGGAATATTAAGCAATCCCTGAGGTAATACTTTCCACTGAAACCTGGTGGCTGATCCTTTATTATTTATGGCTGGTATAGTAAAGGCAAATTTTTCACAATCTTGCTCTGCCAGAGGAATGGTAAAAAAACAATCCTTAAGATCAATTATAATTAAAGGCCAGTCTTTCGGGATCATGGCTGGAGAGGGCAATCCGGGTTGAAGAGGCTCCATGGGTTTAATTACAGCATTTACTGCTCTTAAGTCCATTAACATATGCCATTTGCCTGATTTTTTCTGAATTACAAATACAGGAGAATTCCAGGGTGAGAATGAAGGCTCAATGTGTCCCTTTTCTAATTGTTCCTTTGCTAATAAATGTAAAGCCTCCAGTTTTTGCTTAGCTGGCGGCCACTGATTTACTCATACCGGTTTTTCTGTTTTCCAAGTTAATGGAATGGGTTCAGGAGGCTCTACAGTGGCCGCCCTTAAAAATGATACCCTATTCCTTTTCTTTCTTAATTTTTCTCAGTCTCAATTGGGACTTTAATGCCATTTTCATTTTTTCCTAATCCCTTTCCTGGTATATATCCCATCTTAATCATGAGTTTTTGACTCGTGGAGCTGTATAATGGAGCGGGCATAATGATTTCTGCATCCCATTGTTGTAATAAATCTCGACCCCATAGATGAATAGGAATTGAAGTAATCATTGGCTGAACAGTACTTTCTTGATTATCTGGTCCTAAACAATGTAAAATCATGTACTTTCATACACTTCTGAAGCTGTGCCTACGCCGACAAGTCTTCTAACAGCCTTTTGTTTAGGCCAATTTTTGGCCACTAATTTAAAGCAATGCCAGAGATATCTGCTCCAGTGTCTACCAACCCTTCAAACTGTTTTCCTTGAATAATGGCCTTACACACGGGTATGCTCTCAGAGACCAGACTTACCCAATATGCAGCCTTTCCTGCCGGATCAGTGCTTCCGAACCCTCCTGTTCTTTTTATCTCACTCTTTCCAACTTTAATATAAGGTAGGAGTAATAATTGAGCAATCTTGTCTCCTGGCCTGGCACTCCAAGGAATTGAGGAACAAATAACCAATTGAATTTCGCCTTTATAGTCTGAATCAACCACACCAGTATGAATTTGAACTCCCTTTAGATTTAAACTTGATCTTCCTAAGATTAGTCCTACAGCCCCCTCAGGCAATGGGCCATATACCCCTGTGGGGATTTTTTGTGGAGGCTCCCCTGGAAGCAAAGACTGCTTGTATGGTGCATACATCTACTGCTGCACTGCCTCTTGTGGCGGGGGATAATTGCTGTATTGTGATAACTGGCTTATTCCCTGAGACACTTGTGACAGTGGGGGTTGTTGTTCCTGAAAACCCTGAGGAACAAAGGGCTGAATTTGGAATGCCCCAGTTTGTTGCGGGGCCTGAGGCTGGCCCCTCCTCTCATTTCCTGACACTGGTTGCCCATTTTTATCAAATTTAGAACGACATTGATTACCCCAATGTTTTCCCTTTTTACATCTTGGACATAGGCCAGGTGGCTCTTTATCTGTTGTTGTAGTAGCTTCAGTAGTTACATTTTGCTTACTTGAGACTAGGCAATTCTTTTTTAGATGACCAATTTGACCACAATTATAACATTTTTCCCCAAATGTTCTAACTTGTCCTCCTAAAGCAACTCCTGTGATTGCTTGAGCCATAAGCATAGCTTTATGCATAGCTCCTCCAATTCCATTGCAGGCTTTAACGTACTCTGAGATTACATCTGATCCTGCGGGAACCCTTCCTTTTAATGGCTTAATGGCTGATTGACAATCAAGATTGGTGTTTTCATATGCCATCAACTCCACTATGACCTTACGGACATTTTCATTGGTAATTGACTTTTGAGTAGCATCTTGAAGTCTTGCTACAAAATCAGGGTAGGGCTCTTTAGAGCCTTGTCTTATTGTATTAAAGGAGGGGCAGGTGGTTCCTGTGTCTTGGATTTTCTCCCAGGCCCTAAGGCAGATAGCCCTGATTTGCTCAATGGCCTCATTTGGCATTATTACTTGTTGGTCAACAGTGCTCCAATTTTGACCTATTCCTAATAGTTGATCTGCATCTATGTTAATTGGAGGATTGGCAGTCCTATTTCTTTGGACCTGTACTTGTGCCTCATCAATCCACCAAGTCTTAAATTGTAAAAACTGAAAGGGTGAGAGTGATGATTTTGCCAGAATCTCCCAATCATAAGGAATGAGTCTATGTCCATGAGCAATGGAATCAAATAATGTTCTCATGTAAGGAGAGTTGGGTCCATACTGTTTTACTCCTTCTTTCATTTCTTTTAGCATTTTTATAGAAAAAGACTGATATCTGGCTTCAGCTATGGGAGGCTCTCCCTCTTGGACCCCTTCTCCAGGTGGTCTTGCTTCTAATATTACTGGGAATTGCCATGCCTCAATATCTCCTTGTTTTCTTGCCTCATCAATAATTTTATGTACTGCACTACCCTGTGTACTAGGCAGTGCTGTAGGATTAAGTCTCATGGTGGGCGGCTGAGGATATGGCACCCTGCCCTGTGGCAGTGGAAATGTTCCTGGTTGTCCATACGGATTTTCTGGGGGCTGCCGATACTGCAGCTCGGCTGGCAACCAGTATTGATAGACTACTGGCGGCTGGGATTTATTTTCTACCGGCTGATATTGTGGACACTGTATTTGGATTGGCATTGCCATGCCAGAGACTCTTTTTCTATTTGATCTTCTTTTGGAGTTTGTACTTGTTTAACCTGCATTTGAGGTTGTAAAGTTACAGGCATCTGAGGTGCTGTAAGAGGAGTTGGCCATCGTGGTTTAGATTCTGATGGCTCTGCTAATTCTGGACTCTTTTCTTCTAATTTTAACGTTTCAGGATATACTACCTCCTGTAATTGATTATCATAAACATTTTGCATTGACTGAGCCATTACCAGCTCTGCTACACATTTACAGTGTGAACTTTCCTTTCCTTTCCAGGATTCTATCCCTGCCTCTTTTTCACAATCTACTGCACAGCTTTTAGGGACATCAGAAATTGGAACGCTATCTTCTTCTGTTTGCAATGGTTCTAAAGCTACTTTAATAATGACTCAATCATTCCATACTGTAAGTAGGATGATTTTACCTTCCCTACTTGCTTGTTTTAATTCTTTGCCAATTTTTTCCCAGTCTTTTAGATCTAAAGTTCCCTGTTCTGGAAACCATGGACAAAACTGTTCTATTGTTTGAAATAGCATAATTAGATTTTTGGTAGAGACTTTAACTCCCCCTCTTTTTAAGAGAATTTTAATAAAGCTGTGATAAGAGGCATATTTACTTTCAGTTTGCCCCATTGTTACCCTAGGTTCTTCCGAGTGCACAAGCTTATCGCAAGGCTGACTGTAGACGTACTCGGGAGTCTCTCATCGACTTGTCCTCAATGACCACGCTCTGGTGTACCTTCACCTTAGAGAAAAGCTTCCACGTTGGTCACCAGATGAAGGGGTGGCCTGCCCCTCCACACCTGTGGGTGTTTCTCGTTAGGTGGAACAAGAGACTTGAGAAAAGAAATGAGACACAGAGACAAAGTATAGAGAAAGAAAAAGTGGGCCCAGGGGACTGGCGCTCAGCTTAGAGAGGACCCACACTGGCACCGGTCTCTGAGTTCCCTTAGTATTTATTGATAATTATCTTTACCATCTTAAAGATAAGGGAGTGGCAGGACAATAGGATCATTGTAGGGAGGAAATCAGCAGTAAGACATATGAACAAAAATCTCTGTGACATGAATAAGTTTAAAGGAAAATGCTGTGCCTTGAGATGCATATGCAAACATCTCCATAAACCTTTTAGCAGCATTGTTTCAGCCTATCACATGGGGAGAAACCTTGGACAATACCTAGCTTTTCTAGGCAGAGGTCTCTGCGACTTTGGCCATGTACGTGTCCCTGGGCAGTTGAAATTAAGAGAATAGTGATGACTTTTAACCAGCAAGCTGTCTTCAGGCACTTATTTAACAAAGACACATCCTGCACAGCCCAAAATCCATTAAACCTTGAGTCACCGCAGCACGTGTCTCTTGCACGGACAAAGTTGGGGGTAGGGTCACAGATTAACAGCATCTCAAATACAGAACAAAATGGAGTCTCTTATGTCTACTTCTTTCTATATAGACACAGTAACAAGCTGATCTCTCTTTCTTTTCCCCACAGAAGTGTTAGTTTTTTATTTGTTCAATCATTTGGAAATGTAAAATCCATTCTTGATTCGCAGGCCACGAGAGCAGGCAGGGACAGGCTGCCCCTTGCCGACCTCTGGAATGAGCTTAGAGAAGGAAATGACAGGCTGGGCCAGCGCAGCCTCCTCACAGCGAATTCGCTGCAGGAGGGTCCTTCTTAGCAACCACTTCTCATCCTTCATCTTGGCTTCAAATGCAGTTCAGGTGGAGAAAGAGAGAACAGAACTGGCCTCAGCAACAAGAAGGAAGGAGACGCAGGGTCAAGCAGCCCTGTGGACCGATCACACTCAACATTCACACCAAGCGGAGCACAGGCAGGACCAGCCCAGGGGGGCCGAAGTGGAGGCTCTCTGGGGTGGGGGAACTCTGGGTGGGCAAGATTCACAACCTAAAACTCATATAGAAGTTCTACACAGCAGTAGTTACAGAAAACACACACTAAGAAAAGGCCAAAATAAAAATAGGACAGCCACCTTTGACCGCACCTTATCCCTCAGGAACCCACCTTCAAGCCCTGGCAGATGAAGACTCACTTCCTGATGCACTTCCCGGTGAATTATGTGGGCGAATGCATCCGAACTGTCCCCTACACGGACCCAGATCTTGCCAGGTAGGAGGGTGGAGGTCGGGATCTCTCAGGCCTGAGCCTTACAGAAGCAGCTTGTCAAGCCTGTTCGAGTTCACAGGGCATGTTTTAGCACAGGAAGAGTCTGCACTGACTCTGAGTGTTGGACCTGGGGCTTTGTGAGTCTACGAGCAGCCCTCTTTAAACAGCAGAGTCTTTATGAACAAAGGCCCTAACCACAAACTCCTTTCAAAATGCCCCATGTACTCCCCTCATCTCTAGGTGGAAATTGAATGAATTTAGGTTGAGACCTCTGATAAACATGGTAGATTAATCCTTCGTGAGGACAGATGCATGGAACGACAGCAAAGGTAGATCAAGACACAAAGCCACAAGGGAGAGTGGGAGGTGACCCAGGCAGCCATGGGGGCTGCAGGAGAACCTCATGAGCCAGACTGTGGGTGGGTGGGTGGGGGGTGCCTGACCCGGGGCCACAGAGGGACAGGGCAGTGGGGAGAAACCAGGTGGTCCTGCAGAGCCCTGCAGATGGCAGGGCTGGAGGCTGCCTCACAGTCCCTCTGAGGAGTTTGCCTCCCCTGTCTCCCCACCAAGTCAGAAGCTCAGGGAAGGAGGCCCGGGGTTGAGCGGCCGAAGCCACGGCCGAGAGTGAGGGTCAGGCCTGTTCCCAAAGTGGCGTGGGGCGAGGGAGTTTGCAGCCTACGAACTGGCCCTCCAGCCCTTTCTTCCAAAGTGTGGCTGCCCCTCGGCTGTGTTCATCCCATCTGTGGAAACTGGCCAGACCAGGAGGACAGACTCACAGACATACACTTTTGGGGACCTGTCAGTTGGGTGTGGATGACACAGATCTGTGCAAAAATGTTATATCCCGGAAATTCACTTCCTGTATCCTTGTCCCAGGCAGCTACCCCCATGAGGGACTAAACCAAGGAGGAGACCCCCAGGGTCTGGCTCCAACCTCACTGGTCCCAACTGATGGTGCCCCAGCCACCCGAGTGGTAGAGAGGGGAAGGCAGGCTTAGGCCTGGGCAGTCTATCCTGATAGGAGAAGGTGCCGGGCCTCCAGGGTGTACGTGTGTCACAGTGGGACCACAGATGGGGAGGTGTGTAGCCAGGTGGGAGGAAATGTGGGGCTGCAGTGGGGGCCCAGAAAGAGCTCTTCTGTAGAAAAGAGGTGTGTGGTCAGCTGTTTTGTTCATTAATTTCCATATTTGTAGGAGATAAACAGATCTGTCTGCTGTGCCAGCAGAAGAGTGGTCTGTTTCCACCATCCAATAGGAAAATGCAGACAGAAAACGCTAAAAATGTGGAGGTTCCCCCTGGGCCAGGGGGAGTCTAGATCTTTTTTTCCTTGTTTTTTGTATTTTATAATCTTTCAACAGTGAGCATGTGTTTTTAATATACAAGTAATAGAAATTTCTCAAGGAGGAGGATGCATGGATGGATTGAAGGCCATCCCTGCTGGTGCTTGTAGAGGCTCCGTCCCCCAGGGTCTGGCTCCAACCTCGCTGGTCCCAACTGATGACGCCCCAGCCACCCGAGTGGCACTGGGTTTCTCCTGGAGGGCCCACACGAGATGGTCATGATTTCTCCCAGCACAGCCCCTGGGAACATGCCCACTCCTTCCTTGATTTCCCACCTGGCCTATTTGACTCCCTTCATCTGCTTTGGGAAATGGCCCATCTGTGGAAGTGGTGACCCGGGGCTGATCTCGCCACGGGCGCCTTTAAGGAGCCTGTGTCTTTGCTGCAGACGCTACCATCATTGTCTGCCCTGCCTTCTGTCGGAGGAGGATGTGTTCTGGAATCATCTAGAATGTGATGTCACCATTCGCAGTGGAAGGCAGATGAAATCAGCCCCGTTCCTGGAAATGTGATGTATCGGAGAGTGTGTGTTTACTTAAGGGATTCCTATAAAACTCAAAGAGTTTGACTTCAGTTTCCTTTTTTTTTTTTGGTATCCTAATGTGAGACATTTAAATATTCATTTGCACATTTGCCTTTACAATAGAAATAACATCTTTCTACTTCACCAGATTTAAAAAATGCCACATATGCATTGGAACAAGTTAAGCAGTGTGGTGCTGGAAGTGTTAGATTCCCTCCCCACCACCACTGCTTTCAACCATGTAATCCAAGACAACTGCTTGAAAATTGTGCTTCCTTGTGCTTTTTAGTTTTTGTTAATTAAAAAGAAAATCTCATGCCTGTAAGCCCAGCACTTTGAAGGCAGGAGGATCACTTGAAGCCAGGTGTTTAAGACCAGCCTGGGCAACGGAACTAGACCCTGCCTCTACAGAAATTGTAAAAATAGGCGTGGTGGCACGCATCTGTAGGCCCAGCTACTCAGGAGACTGGTGGGAGGATCCCTTGAGCACAGGAGTTCAAGGCTGCAGTGAGCTGTGATTGCCCTTATGCACTCCAGCCTGGCGACAGAGCAAGATCCCGTCTCTTAAAAAACAAGACCAAAAAAATGGGACCATAATTTATGTGGCATTATTGTACAACTTGATTTTATTTTCATTTTCACTGAATCCAATAATTACTTCATTGTCTATGTTTTTTTATCAGCCATGGTGTTTTAAACTTGCATTTTTTAATCATTAATTTCAGTCTTAAAATCCTTGCATGTTTGATGACTGCTAAATTCCTACATACAGAAATTCGAGAAAAAGGTGGCGCTTACAGTGGAGGCGCAAAACTCAGCCACAGTGGGGTTTTCACCCTTTACTCTTACAGGTGAGCTTTGCTCTAGTTCACACATTGGGACACACACTGTGTTTTAGTCTCCTACTCATGATTATCAGTGTCATTTTCTTCTACTGCAGTGAACTTTAGACAAAAGTTGTTCTATGTGCTGCTTTTCACTTCTCGAGCACTTAGCCACACCCAGCAATGTCCTTTCTGGTGCAAGGATTGGGGCCAGCAGCGTAAACGGGAAGCATTCTGTCTTTAGTAAACCCTGGCTTAAGCCAGCATATTTTGGCAAAACACGGTAGTGCCTCCATCCATGGTTTTGCCTTCCACGGTTTATTACCCAGTCACCCTTGGTCTGAAAATATTAAATGGAGAATTCCAGATATAAACACTTCCAAAGTTTTAAATTGTACATCATTCTTCTAAGCAGTGGGATGAAAGCTGACACTGTCTACGGTACCTGCCTGTTGGTCACTCAGTAGCCATCTAGGTCATCAGATACGCTGTGGGTGTCCAAGAGCTTCTGTTCACAGAACGCTTGTTTTACTTAGCATAACTTTTATTACAGTATAATTGTTGTATTTTGTTAATATCTTGCTGCACCTAATCTATAGACTTTTTCATAGGCATAGGAGAAAAACACAGTATCCATAGTGGCTGTCTGAGGTTGCAACCCTGCTCTGGGGGACCTGGGACACAGGCCCCAGGTGAGGGGCGCGATATAGCCTGAGAACATTCTTAGCTCATTTCATTTGGAGGTGCCTGATGTGGATGCAACTGTTAGCTTTCATAAACATAACACCGTTATTCTAAAATAATAAATTCTTGATTGTGTATGGCTTTGCTGCCCAAGAGAACCTGTATTCTGACACTTTTTAAGAAGGAGTTGGCCAGGCATGGCGGCAAGTGCCTGTGGTCCTAGCTACAGGAGGCTAAGGCGGGAGGATCCCTTGAGCCTAGGGAGGTTGAAGCTGCAGTCAGCAGATTGTGCCACCACACGCCAGCCTGGGCGAATGAGAGCCTGGCTCGTGGATGCAGAGATAGATTAGGTAGGTAGGTAGGTAGGTAGGTAGGTAAGCAGGCACGTAGGTAGAGAAGTCGGTAGCCATTGCCACCCTGCTGAGTTCTCCCATTTGCTGTGCTGGAAGCCACTCTTCTAGACAAGGATGGGGAAGCAGCTCACAACCCCTCTGCAGCTCTGAGTCAGGGTGGAGGGAGGGCTGGGCTCTTTCCATTTACACAAAGGGAAGTCTAGATCAGCCCCCTCAGACTGATTCCTGTACTGCCCTGGGTGTGTCCTTAAGGGAGATTAAAGGAAAACCTTTGTTTGCTTGATTTTTCCATGTGAGTCTTCTGTAATTTCCTCGTAATCTTGACCTGCCCCCACCCTCCACATCTTTCCTCTCCTGATGTCACAGAGAGGTGGATTTAAATCATCTGGGGAGGACTTTATGCAGACAGACCCTGTCTAAGAGGGAGAACGTGTTGAAAGTCTTATGTGATCGGATTTAAACTTCCACTGAGAGTAATTGAGCAATTTGTCAGGGGGCTGTTTGGACTAGATCAGATGTAAAATAGAGCTGTTAACCCATAGAAGATGTTGAACTGTTAAGTCACAGGTTTGTCATAAACTTGTCCTTTGGTAAAATGCTTGCCTATTTATTTCTCTGGGTTTCCTAGGGACCCAAAAACAATAGAGACACTCCAATCTTTTGGGAAGGTTTACTGGGCAAAATCTGGAAAATTCACGCAGCAAGACATTGACGAAGGCAAACTTTGTCTTCTCAACCGTAGATGCTCCTGTCGCTCCTTCATACAAAGGTATTGTGAATGTAACAGTGAGAATCTCAGTCCACAGCCTCGCAGATGACATTGCTGTTTTCCGAGTTCCCTCATGCACAGGCAGGAGCACCAGCTTCTGGCGCCTCTGTCCTTGCCTGTGATACGATTTCCACGTCTGACACCCTAAATATTGGCCTTGGAAACACGCTTCCCGACATCTGGGTGAGAAGAGTGCATCCTGTCATTTCAGTTTTACTGACCTGAGGCCCAGTGGGGCCAACCCACGGCAGTGACTGGGCTCATTCGTGTGGAAGGATGACGTGACCACGGCCCAGGCCTGGCCACATTACACTGTAGAGCCACTTTTGCTCACAGCATTATCAGCCTCACGCGGTCCTGAATGCATCCACGCTGCAGAAGCAGGCCTGTAAGAGTCAGCGTGGCTCGTGGGAGCTAGAGGTCAGGGTGTGATCTCTGGGCTGTTAGACATGACCCTGTGGTTGAAACACGTATGTGAAGTAACAGTGAGATGCACCTGTCCCCTCTGGGACACGAGGGCATAGCCCACTGTGCGAGCTCCTGGGTGGCAGCCCCCCTGTGCCTGTGGTTTGTCTTCTAGGAATGGACCACTTCTTGTACGGCCTCTCGGATGAGATGAAGCAGGCCCACAGGGAGCAGCTCTTCACCATCAGCCACAAGAAGCTCCTGGCCATGAGCGATAGGTGAGTGGGGAGTGGGGAGTGGGGAGCGGGGAGTGGGGGAGACAGCGTCCGGGATTGGAGACCTTAACGGCACTGAAGTAGAAGCCAGTCCTCACTGACCTCGCCTGCCTTCCTCTCAGGTACCTCGGCACTGGGAAGAGCACGCATGGCCTGGCCATACTCAGACCCGAGAATCCCAAAATCGCCAAGGACCCATCCTGGATCATCAGGTGAGCGGCCCTGGTGCCCCCAACTGTGCAGGAGCCCCTGAGACAATAGGCCTCTAGAGCTGAATATGAAAAGTCAGAAATGCTACTGCTTTTCCAAGAATATTATGCCATTCTTAAAGTGTTGCCAACTGACTGGCAAGTCAATCTTAAGAGCGACCAGGAAGATGTCCATTGAAATAGTCATACACGAAATGCCAAAGATGCACCACGTAGAATTTTCACTTTCTACTGACTGAAAGGCTTGTTTTACCTCATTAGTTCTAGAATATTTAAGAATCTAAAAATAAAGGGCAACTCTGATTTAACCTCTGCTTGAGTCATTATCTTAAGTAGCATTTAGGGCTTTTACTAAAAAACAGAAGTAAAATGAAAAGGTACACAAAGGTGTCCCGTGTCTGCCTGTGCTGATTCATGAAACTCGATTACACCGAGGCCCTGTGGGAGCGTCCTCCTAACAGACGGAAGTTCAACGGGGCGGCCGGATGGAAGCAGTCCTGAGAAGCAGGTGGGCTGGGGTGAGTAAGCGCTCGCTTCGTCTTCACAGAGCCAGAAAGGAGAGCCGCCACGCCAGCTCTTCTTGGCCGTTGGACTCTGATTTCCCAAACAGCTTGTTTTTGGGGTCTCCTCTCCCTCCACACAGCTCTCCACCGCCGTTTCTGAGGCACAGCTGTGGTCTCCTGCAACCTAGAGCTAAGAGGCAGAAACGCTGTCCCTACAGGAGGTGGGCCCACGAGGGCAGCAGGGCCGTCACGCCAGCACCCATGTCTACTCTGGCAAGAGTCATCAGAGAATTCCAAATTAGGTCCCAGCAAGGACCGTGGCTTGGACTGGACGAGAAACTGGCTATCAGATTTTTCAAACCCCCACCTTGGTGGTTTTAACATGCAGCTAGGATTGCAATCAAGAGGCCGAGTAGGTAAGATTCATGTGTTCTCTTTTACTTTCTAAGGAGAGCAGGAGCCTGGGGTCAAGGCCCAGGGTCCTGGCCTGCTGCTGTGGTTGGAAACTGACACATGGCAATAAACATGGCATTCCCCTTGGCCTGTGTAAACTACTGGCTTTGTTCTCCTTTTATGACTTGTGCATAGTTCAGTGATCCCTACTAAAAATATTTTTATAATCTTTGCCCACAAAAGTGCTGAGAAAACCATTAGTAGCCACCCATAGATTGAGGTTTTAATCTCCTACTTAAAAAACTAAAACGGAGGACTGTTGGAGTTGTAGGCAAACGTTTAATACACACATCTGAAAGCATGAGACACAGTCCAGACAGCACGCACTGGAGCTGGTGGGGCACACGGTCGGTGACAGGTGCTTGCTTGTTAGGTATTAATGTCAATAAATACTTTCAGAAAGTGCTGATAAATAACTTAAGTGTTACAAAAACAGATGGTCCACGGTGAGTCCAGGTTGCAGGTACATGCAGGCAGGACTGGGTCAGACGCTCCAGGGCTGGGCTGCACGTGCTCTAGCTGGCCTGAGTCCGACACATCATAGTTGTCCATGTACTTGGCCAGGATCTTCATGAGGGGCCGCAGCTTGAGCCACCACTGTTCTTTGGGAATCCTGTGCCTGTGGAGGGATGGGGGGACAGCAGTGAGGCTGGGAGATGCCACGGCCAGCACAGTGAGCCGTCTTGCCAGAAACACGGGGTTTGTAGGGTCGGCTGAATCAACTAGATAATAAAGCCAATTTCAGGGTCAAATGAAACCATTGCTTTTATATTTCTAAAAATTCTTCCCAAAGACCTAGTGGTGGTTTCTTATTGTTGTTCTTTTGAGACAGAGTCTCGCTCTGTCCCCAGGCTGGAGAGCAGAGGTGCAGTCTCAGCTCACTGCAACCTCTGCCTCCCAGGTTCAGGCGATTTCTCCTGTCTCAGCCTCCTGAGTAGCTGGGACTACAGGTGTACACCACCACACCTGGCTAATTTTTGTATTTTTAGTAGAGATGGGGTTTCACCATGTGGGCCAGGCTGGTCTTGATCTCTTGACCTTGTGATCCACCCACCTAGGCCTCCCAAAGTGCTGGGATTATAGGTGTGAGCCGCCATGCCTGGCCAAGACCTAGTATTTTTTAACTGAGCTTCAGAAAATCTAGTTCCTCAAACCCCTGAATGAGTTGCCGAAAGCAACAGCAATGGCCATTCTCCTGTCCTGTACTCACGTTGGCTGGGTTTGCTAAGGCAATAAGACCCCAACTTACTCAAAATCCGTTTGCTTCTTCAGCTCTGCCACAGGTTGAAAAATAAGGTTTCTTTTGCTTATTCCCAGCACACAAACGGAATCATCGGTGGTAAATTTTTTTCCTATAAAAGATTTTAAAAAAGATTAACAACACCCTGTCACATGGGCAGGTGGGAGAGCAGAATCATGGGGCGAGATGAGAAGTGAGATTCCTGGCAACCATCCTGAACCTGGCCTGGAAGCCTGGGGGAGGCTGAGAATGGCCAAGAACGGCCGAGAACAGCTGAGAACAACTGCACAGTGTGGCCAGCGCCTGGCCTGGGCAGCTCTGCTCTTGTGGGATCGCCCTGATGGCTTCCTGGAAAGCAGCTTTTGTTTTTCCTCTCAGTGGAGAGAATTTTTCACTAAATAGTGGAATAGGGAAATTACCTTAAGAAATTGATGCCCACGAATACACACACAGAGGAGTGAGAAACATCCATAGCTAAATTAGCAAAAGAAAATCGATGTAGAAAGAATCAGTCAGTTCTTCAAAAAGACAAACCAATTGAAACTGTTCACATCACTGTTTTTTGTAGACTGTCATTCTTCTACGTTGCACATTGGCAGTGATAATGGTTTGCCCTAAAAAAGCACACACCTGGTATGACTGAAGAAAGCTGAGGGGGGTGGGGGCAAGAAAGATGCTGGCACAAACAGCCACTCAGGAATGAGTGGGGACCAGCCACATTGGAACAATTAACAATTGTATTATACAAAATGTCATGTTTTTTAAAAATTTTCAGTTTATCTAAAGATTTGTTAGAATATGTAACTTACAAAACTGATTTAAGGAAAAACATGCATAGTTCTACAAACATGAACAATTCATTCAGCAGCCAAATCTTCCTCAAAACTGGAAGTTCTGACAGATGGAGTTGCAAGGAGGTTGTCCTAACATACATCCAAAAAATAGAAGGCCCCACTTAAACTGTGAGGGAAACTGCGGGCTGATGCTCAAGATCTCCAGAGCAAAAAGCCTGCACAAAAGAACTTCAGGTTGAATCTAGCAGTGATAAAAGAGAACATGTTACCCACGCCCAAGCTGACCTTATCCCAGGAATCCAAGGTTGGTTAAATAGCAACGCTCAGAGACCAGCAGGAGTTAGAACATCACACGCAGCTCAGTACTGGACTGAAGAAGGAACCAGTATACCCTACTTCTCCCCGATAGGACAGCATTTTCACCAAGGCAGACAGCCTCCCTCCGCGGACCCCTTACCTCTGCCCCAGGCCTCCTTGAGTTTCGCAGTGATCCACTCCATAGCTCTGGCAGAGATTTTGGTTCCAAAGTTTCTATCAAATGGAGAGGGTGCCCCACCCTGTTGGTGGTTAGAGTCATATGAAATATCAGTTATACAGTAACACTTTGTTGTTAAATAGAAATGACGATTTCTATTTCACAGAATTCACGTTTTTATTTCTAGGTCTTTACGGATAGCTGGAACAGAAAAAAACACAATCTCTGTTTCCTGTAGCCTGAACTCAGCCTGTTAAGCAAAAGTGTCAAGTGTTCCCCCTGCCCAGTAAGAGGAGGATTTTAATAAATGGAATGAGTCAACTAACAATCTCCAATATTTTAAAATCTTCAATCAGGATTTCATAAACTCATCTGGGGTGGGGATGGGTCGCAGCTTTAAGAATCTGATAAACGTTGTGGATTCTTTAACAAAATCACACATACGCCTCCTATTTCATCATCATTTCAGGGGATTCATCAGCTCTCTGGAATAAATTCACGGGCTCTGGTTTAAAAGTATAAAGAATAGGAGGTTGTGAGGAAGGAGTGTGTGTGAGTTAGGTATTACATGTCTGATAATCCATTTTAAATCTTAGGAAGCTCCAGTTTTTAACTCGATGAAGTGTTTAATTTGAATAAGCATTTCCAAGTAGTGGGGTTGTCACTGTTTTCATGAAAGCTGACAGTTCCCTTAAAATCCCCATTACTCAAACCTCACCAACAAAAGAATCCTAAAGCTGGTGATGTTTGGCATGACTTAAAAGTTTAGATGATTTGGCTGGGCATGGTGGGGATCACGCCTGTAATCCCACCACTTTGGGAGGCTGAGGTGGGCGAATCACCTGAGGTCAGGAGTTTGAGACCAGCCTGGCCAACGCAGTGAAACTCCATCTCTACTGAAAATACAAAAATTAGTTGTGCATGGTGGTGGACACCTGTACTCCCATCTACTCAGAAGGCTGAGGCAGGACAATCTCTTGAACCTGGAAGAGGTGGAGGTTGCAGTGAGCCAAGATTGCGCCACTGCACTCCAGCCTGGGTAACAGAGCAAGACTCTGTCTCAAAAAAAAAAAAAAAAGTCTCCCAGCTAACTGGGTGTATGCATACACTGCAGATCGTTTTGTTGTATAGTGACAACACACGCGACACATAATGTGACACAACAAACTGACACAGGATGTCGATTTCACCTAAGCCCAGCTAACAGGGAGTGATGAAATCTCGTGCTGTGTTGCTCTTTCCCACCCAGAACGCAAATCATCCCTGTGCCCTAAGTCTCCATGCTGTCTGTGCCTCCTGTCCCTGAGTCACTCAGTAGCCGCCTTGGTTATCAGATGGTTATCAGTACCCACCCCCTCATGTATACAGGGGGCGGGTACTATCCCCAGGTTCAGGCACCCACTGGAGACTTGGGACACATTCCCTGAGGCTAAGAGGGATGACTATTTCCTTCTTCCTTCATAAACATCAGGTGCTAATTAGAGAAATGATTTTAAGATATCTAAAAGAGTAAGACTATAAAGCAAAAATTTTAGTTGTCTAAATGCGGGGAAGTCTGTAGAGCAACACACCACGACTCTGTTCTGCAACTGCTCAGCGTATAGTGCACTCCAGGGGCAAAGAAATTACCACTCATCCAGCCCAAAGTCACAGAGCAGAATCTAAGAACCGCAGTGTTACGGTGACCATAAGATCAGCCCTGGTCTCTCACTCACCTGAGCACAAGGCCCCTCTGGATAGTAGTCTTCATTTTCTGCGTCAGGCGCTCCACATTGGACTGGAAAAGAGCATTTTGTTAATCAGACAATAAACTTCTGCTAAGCACCTACTGTGTGCCAGGTCCTGCAGGGCAGGAAGTGCCAACCACACGTGGTGGTGAGCGTGGCCAAGGAGGCTGCAAGCTCTCACAGCTTGGGTCTCGGGGAGCCTCCCCAGGCGGCGAGAGCACGTCTGCAGCAATGAATGCTGAGCACAGGGCACTGATGTGAGCAGCCCTCACAGCGGCCACTAGAAACGCCTTCCGGAATCAACAGGGTCCCTCTGAAGATGATAATTCCGTGACTGGCCTAGTGCTCATTCATGGCTCTATTGCTCCTTATTTTCATGACGATGTTCTCTCGGCGCTCTCAGAGGAAAAGAGCGACCTGTGGCCTTTCAATGGAATCTCCTATGACGGCCTGATGAACCGTGTCTGATCAGAGAATTTTGTAAACTCTCATCGACACACAGATTTCTTAAGGAACAGATTGTCTTAGAAAAGGGTAACATCCTATATCAGATCATCTTGGGAGGATTACAAGAGGGAGGTAATTCTCTAATGACTCATCCTAAGAAAATGGAGATTTTTACATCTAATCAATCTGTCACTGGGCACGGTGGCAGAATTTCACAAAGTAGGAGCCTGGGCACAGTCGCTCATGCCTGTAATCCCAGCTCTTTAGGAGGCCAAGGCGGGTAGATTGCCTGAGGTCAAGAGTTTGAGACCAGCCTGGCCAACATGGTGAAACCCCGTCTCTACTAAAAATACAAAAATTAGCCGGGCATGGTGGCAGGTGCTGTAGTCCCACCTACTTGGGAGGCTGAGGCAGGAGAATCACTTGAAGCCAGGAGGCTGAAGTTGCAGTGAGCTGAGATTGTGCCACTGCACTCCAGCCTGGGTGACAGAGCAAGCGTCCATCTCAACAACAACAACAACAAATCATAATTTCTCTTCTGAAGCTCTTGCCAGGTTGAATGCTGGTGAGGCAGGATCTTTGGACAGATTTCTGAAATACGGTCATGAGTCACATAACAGGGGGATATGTTCTGAGAAATGCATTGCTAGGTGACTTGAGCCTTGTGCAAACATCCTACAGTGAACTCTCACAAACCCAGGAGGCAGGGCCTGCCACATATCTGTTGTTCCTGACTACAAACCTAAATGTCTGAGACTGTTGAATACTGCAGGCAATTGTGTATCTAAACATGTCTAGATGTAGAAAAGCACAGTTAAAAATATATATATATATGTATATAACATATGTTTTTTAATATATATAATCTTTCTATAAAAGATAAATAACAGTGCACCTGTTTGGGGCAGCTCCAATATCATCTTATGGGACCCACCGCTGACAGAAACATCATGATGAAGTGAATGACTCCACAAGTATTTAATATGACATAGTGAAGAAATTCGTGATTCACATGTCACATAATTAGTGACAACGCCAAGGCCCTTTTTACTTGATCTACTTGGCCCAGAAACAAGTAACATCCTAACCTTTTAAAAGACAATGGTGCCGGGTACAGTGGCTCACGCCTGTAATCCCAGCACTTTGGAAGGCCAAGATGGGCAGATCACGAGGTCAGGAGTTCGAGACCAGCCTGACCAACAAGGTGAAACCCCATCTCTATTAAAAATACAAAAATTATCTGGGCATGGTGGCACGTGCCTGTAATCCCAACTACTCGGGAGTCTGAGGCAGGAGGATTGTTGGAACCTGGGAATCGGAGGTTGTAGCGAGCCGGGATCATGCCACTGCATTCCAACCTGGGTTGCAGAGCAATATATAACATTA
The DNA here is from genome assembly GCF_047675955.1 of Chlorocebus sabaeus. Classification (NCBI taxonomy): domain Eukaryota; kingdom Metazoa; phylum Chordata; class Mammalia; order Primates; family Cercopithecidae; genus Chlorocebus; species Chlorocebus sabaeus. The sequence continues at coordinate 132,769 of NW_027327771.1, read as the reverse complement.
TATATTTATTTATATAACTAACTAAAGACAATTGTTCAAGTTGCATTTTATCTGCCAAGGCCTGTCATCCTGCATGGAGTTTAGTAACTGAACACTGCAGGGTCCAGGCCTGGATTCTGCTGTGCCATCCAAGCAGGGGCAGACCCCGGGCTCGGTGACACTCTTCCCTAAAAGAGCCACAGATGCCAAAAAACCACGGCCGTGTGTGTGTCAGTTTAGAGGCAGACGCAGCATCAGAGGCCTCAAGATTTAAAAGAAGCTGCAGCAAGCTTCAGAGCCAGTTGCAGACGTGGGTGGTGATTGTTAGCGGAGGCGCTCAAATCGTTTGTGACAGAAGTGAGAAAACATTAACTACACAACAGACTACATCAAAAAAACAAGCTCGTGTTTCACACAAGAGACTAGAAGGTGTCCTCAACCAGGCACGTCCGCCTTCACCTGACACATGGGAGAGGCATCTGGGCAATGCGAAGGGCATCAAGCATGGCGTGTTCTGTAGTACCTGTCTCCATGCCCCCTCGAAAAGCAAACCACCCTAGATACGATGTTTCACTCCACAGCACCGAGTGGATCCAAAGGGGACGGTCCCCCTAGGCCAGCCCCCGTCACATACCTGCAGATCCCTGCTGTCGAAGGGCTCTTCGAAAATGTATGCGGCATCGGCTCCGGCCGTGAGCCCCCCATGTTGGCCAGGTAGCCACGGTAGCCGCCCATGGACTTGATGAACACGCGCCGCTTGGTTCCGCTGGCAGACTGCTTGATGTGGTCGCAGGTCTGGTCACAGAGATCAGTCACTCCAGCCCAGGGCCAGGGTGCACCCACCATCCCAGAGCTCCCCGACGAGTAAGTGCAGCAAGGGCCCCCACCGCGCCTGAGCATGCGGTCCCAGCATCGCAGAGGTGAAGGGTGTACAGCAGCCGGGATGTGCCCTTGGAGTGGGTGTGAACATGCCCCCAACCCCCCCACCCCACCGTGGCAGCCACCTGGAGATGACCTCAATGACCTGTGGTGGGGGCCTGGCCATCTGCCGCTCCCTTCTCCCAGGACCCATAAGAGGAGACTGAAAAGACGACCCCACAAGCCAGCTCACTCCACGCTGCTCTCTGTCCCTGCTGAAGCAGCTTTCACCAGACACGGACACCGTTAGGTGTGAGCTGAGAAGTTAGGGGGCTCTCACCTACCAGCTTAGTCCATGGGAACAGCTGTGATCTTCTATTTTCTTCCATTAAAGCTCCCTGTGATTTTAGATCTGTGGCCATCTTCCGTTCATCAGGTGAATGTTACGTTTATAGAAACTCTACTCAAAGGCAGACGGTGGTTCTTAGACCCAGGTGCCTGGGGAGTCTTTCGGATGCATAGGCATCAGGTCCCCAAGTGAAATGTCTGCCATCCGCCCTCCACGAGGACCCAAGCTCAGTGGGGAGAAAAGCAGCAGAGAAATGCATCGGCCACCTTCCCACCCACACACGAGTCCGGGCTGCAGCGCCCTCTCCTGGGACTCTGCAAAACCTCTGCCTGGGCCTCAGCTCCCATCCCGGCACCCTCCAATCTGTTCACACAGACTGGAGACCCATCTATAAAAAACATAAATCTGATCCAGTCATTCAAAACCCTTTGGCTCACTTCAAGTACACGTCAAGACTTTCTCGGGAATCCCTGGCCCCGCCTGCTTCTGATACCAGGTCCCGCTCTAGATCCAGCAACCTCAGGTCCTCCTGGGGCCTCTGGATATGCTGGCTGCTGTGTGCATTCAGGTACAGTGGTGGGCGGGAGAGCAGCCCCCAAAGGAATCCCGGTCCTAATGCCTGGAACCTGAGAACGTTCCCTCATGCGGTGATAAAGGAATCCTGAGGACTATCCAGGTGCGCCCTAAGTGCCACCACTTGCATCAGCAGATGAGGGGTGTAGAGGCCCTGGAGCAGGATGCTGCACACCTACATGGGAGGAGGCGGCACCAGGGAACAAGGCGGGCAAGGCCCGCAGCTCTGGGCACCTGAATGGGCCACGAGGGACTCTCCTGGAGCAAACACTGGCCTCAGTCCATGGCTCCTGCCTTCCAGAACTGTGTGACAGTGAGTATTATTTTCCAGCCCCAGGTGTGTGGTCAGGGTCACAGCAGCCACGGAACACACACAGGCACCTTCCTCAGCTCTGACCAGGAGGGAAATGTCATTTTCTCACGAAAATGCCGCCTGGTTTCTAATGGCAAAGTTCGTCTGTCAGGGGTTCTCGGGGCACCCCATGTCCTCTCTTCATAGAAATCACCCTGGAGTCTCTCCCTGCAGTTAGCTCGTGGTTATTTGACTTGCAGTCCTCACTAGGCTACAAATTCCATGAGGGCAGGAACTGTGGGCTGGACTTCCACCACTGCACCATCAGCAGGACCCGGCCAAGCACCCACAGCAGGCGCTCAAGAAATGCTTGTCTCTGAATGACATAAGCACAGTATTCTCCAGCCAGCCAGCCATCCTGGTCAAGGGCTGATCCTGGAGGATTCCCTAACCGGCCTCCATGGGACTCAGCCAAGAGTAAAAGCATGAAGTGGGGGTGTGGACTTGAGACTGGGGGCCACATGAGAGTCTGTGCACCAAAGTTTAACACCCACTGGGAAATTTTCACTTGAGATCTTCGGATGAAATTTTAAAACACACTTTGTTGAATAAACACAGGCTTCATTAAACCATTCCAACCTATACTTCGTTTCTTTGGCAGATTCTTTTCCTCCCAAAATAATTGGTTGATGTGTTCAAAAGTGAACACGGGCTCTAGTTAGCGGGCCACTTTGCATTGTGTAGAAGCCGAGATGGGGAGAGAAACAGGCAATGGGAAGAATTCCCATCTTTGTGCTTAGGAAGGACAGAGGACAGAAGCCCGTCAAGGGTCCAAAGAGCCCACAACTGCCTTCTTGAAGGGCCAGTGCAGAATTCTGAGGGTGTCACTGTTCCACCTGTACTGGGTTCTCTCTCTAATTGCGATCTAAGACTTAGGATGTCGTAAGGCTTTAAGACTTGCCCTTTGTCTTAGAGAATCCCGGGCATGGGAAGGAAAATGTGGGTGGGGCATCAGGACCCCCAGAGCCACAAAGCCTTATGGGTTATTTTTCCAACTGAATCTCCCCCGCAGCCCACCCTGAGGTGGGGAATTACTGTCACTCATTCAAAGAATGACATCAACCACTTAATGACAAAAGAATTCTGCAGGTAAGCAGCTCTCCCAAGAGGCTGATTTGTGCCCGAGCGTGTCTGAGTTCTAGTCCCACCAGGCTGCTGCTGTGGGTGCGTGGAACAGCGCAGCGCTGACACCTGAGCCACGCCCCCGATCGTGTGCTCCTCTGAGTGTAAACACAGTGACAGCTGGGACGGAAGAGTCCGCCTTTACTGGAGCTCAGATACAGCTTTCCTGAACTCTCTCATTACCTAGATGGTGTCTTAAACCTGAATTAGCTTCTAAAAATAGCAAGTCCCTCCGGCGGTGCCTCAGGCAATTAGTCAAAGTAGTACTGACAAGAAGAAGGCTGATCCCAAGCATGGCCCTGCCTGCCTGCAGTGTTTCAAGCCTGGACATCTAGAAACTGCTAAAGGAGAGCAAAGCCAGCGATGGCCGGACCCTAACGACATTCAGTGAACAGGAGTCAAGCGCGGGGCCCAAGGAAGTCCATGGAACGAGCCGTTGCCAACCTCTGCAAAGCCAGTAGAGCACCAGGGAACACGACAGGGAGAAGCCCAGGAGAGAGATGGCCCTCAGCTCGAGTGGGAGGCACAGGAGGCTGCAGCTGACCTCACGGCCCCTCCGCTCCCTTCCCTGCACTGGAACTCAGTTCTGAAGGAAGAACCCGGAACAGAACTGCTGTTTTCCGAGGTTCTGTGCCAAGCTGAACTAAGGAGTCTCCAACAGGGCTGGGAGTTTTCATGCAAACTCTGGAGCTGGTTTGGACGTGAACATCTAAGGTAAAGGCCAGCGGCTGCTCTCCAGGAGGCACCAGGCGGCCAAGTCACTGATGTAACCCCATGTGCCAAGGGGGCCACTGTCCCATTTGCAGATGAGGACCCTCTCTGGGTCAGCTTATCAGGGACCGGAGGGGGCCACCATGAGGGTGTCAGCACCACGCCCATGACTGGCAGAATCCACTCCTTCCAAAGCACATATTGGTGAAACTGCCTGCCCAGGAGGGCATGATCTCGGCTCTCTTCAGAACCTCTCGTCTCACCAGGAAGGCTGTGGTTCCAGGCAGTGGCCCCCAGTGGGCACGCCTCTGCTACTCAACGCAGGCGGGAGAGGCAGTCTCCAGAGAAATGGTGCTCACCACTCCCCTAGTCTAGCAGGGATAGAAACACGACCCCAAGGACTGGATATATCCTCTCACTTTTAATCAATAAAGACAGGTTCTTCCTAAGGCAGAGAAGCTAAAAAATTTACCCTGTTCTGGCCAGTGTGACTGACATAAAGCCAAGCTAGAAAAGGGTGAGGGGGAAATCTGGCTCATTCTTAACACAGAAGAAACACACTGCTAAAATAAATGAAAGAAAGCAATGGGAGGAAATGATGTTTCTTGCATTTGAAACATCAACTTGCTTTGTTCAAGAGGTTTAAGACACACGTAAGCCATGCTCCACACACACGGCCGGCCGTTTCTGAAGTCAGTGTTTCTGGAACAAAAGCCTTGGCCTGCCCAGTGAACATTCACACTGAGCACACTGTCGCGAGGCTGCTTGGCCAGCCAGCAGGGGGCAGGAGAGAGCCGCAGGTGCCATGTGGGGTCCCTGCAAACTGGCCTCACTCCCTCAGTCAAGGGCCTTGCCTCTTGCCAATCCAGGGGCTTCCTCCAAGGGGAAGCGGCCTCTTCAGCTGCCACCGCACTGACTTCAGAAGGCTTAGCCAATGGGACAATAGATTCAACAGAGTTCCATGTTGTTAAGGGAAACTTCTGTTACCAGGCAACCTTAGTATCATATTCAATGTAAAATAACCAACAAGATCATTTCCAAACAAACATGCTAGTAGTGCCTTATCCTTCAATGCTGCTTAAACACGGAGAAGAATGAGGAAAAAAGAGCATGGCACTTACTTCTTAAAAAATAACACCTCTTCCAGGTTCCTTTTACCCATATCATAAAGACTTACAACTGGATTCCCTACAGGAAGGTGGAGTGGGGGTGGATCCCCACGCTGACCCAGCCTCCCCCCAGGTCAGTCACCCGCCCCTCACCGCGGGGTTCACAGCTCTCCAGACACTGTCACCTCAACAAAGAAAGGTGGCATCTCTGAGCTCTCTTCACAGGGAGCACCCAAACGGGAGCTAGAGAGACAGACACACCCACAACTGCTGTAAAATCCAGAAATGCAATACATATTTAAGGACTTCATTATTAGTTATTTAAAACTTGAAGAACAAAGTGAGCCTGCTTTTAACCTCTCTGCCACAATAACATCGTGTACGTCTGTCTTCTACCGTTTGTTCCTTCTCCAGCAGCTGCCGCCTGGCTGGCCGCCTGCAGAAGAGCCGCCTCCGGTACTCCTGCGAGGCCCTCGGTAAAAGCGTGAGCACCACGATCACATCTCAGGACGCTGCACACTTTAGGGTCGCCCACAGACCGCCATTGCCAATGCCTGGAAGGCACTGAACGGGCCCTCCTGCTCTTTGTAAATGTCACCTCTCGTAAGCTATGTTGTGTTGAAAATTTTTAACTGCAGTCCACACATACTTCTTTGTTTCTGTCTTGTTTTTATCCTAGAGGCATATTATTATGGAAAATTAAGTTTGCAAGTGTGAAGGGTTTTCTGAAAATCGACTTCTAATCCTGGAAGGACCAAAAAAAAAAAAAAACTGCCAGATGTGGTGCTCACGCCTGTAATGTCAGCAGTTTGGGAGGCCGAGGCAGGCAGATCGCTTGAGCCCAGGAGTTTGAGACCAGCCTGGAAAACATGGCAAAACCCTGTCTCTACTAAAATTACAAAAAAAAAAAAAAAGGATTAGCTGGGCGTGGTGACATGTGTCTATTCCCAGCTACTCAGGAAGCTGAGATGGGAGGATCACCTGAGCCCAGGAGGTAAAGGCTGTAGTCAGCCAAGGTTTGCGTCACTGCACTCCAGTTTGGGCGACAGAGTGAGACCACTTCTCAAAAAAAAGCAAAAACTGTATAAATCAGTACAGAAGGGAACTGGCTGGGCACGGTGGTGCACGCCTGTAATCTCAGCATTTTGGGAGGTCGAGGTGGGCAGATCACAGCTGAGGTCAGGAGTTTGAGACCAACCTGGCCAATATGGCAAAACCCCATCTCTAATAAAAACACAAAAATTAGCCGGGCATGGTAGTGGGTGCCTGTAATCTTAGCTACTCAGGAGGCTGAGACAGGAGAATCACTTCAACCCTGGAAGCAGAAGTTGCAGTGGGCCGAGATTGCACCACTGCATGCCAGCCTGGGCAACAAGAGCAAGAGTCTACTTCCAAAAATAAAAATAAAATAAAAATAAAATAAAAATACAAAAAAGAGAGCTAATGCTTTTCATTTAAGGGAAGGGAGAAGAACATTCAGTATTTACACATCTCACGCACACATCTGCAGTGGTGCCCTGAAGTATTCAAAGATACACATTCCTACAAACATAGCTCAAAACCACTCACCAAGTTACATGCTAAAAGCACATGCATTGGAAGAATGCTACATTATATTTTTTAAGCATCTGTATCCAATATTTTAGCATACTGTCAATTTTCTCTTCAGGTGCTGTATGCCTAAATTATTACATCTTTAGTCATTCATTTTAGAATTTATGACTTGCTTTAGACAAAAGAAATATATTTGAACATAAGCTACTAACTTAATGACTTAGGGGAAAAATTACTAAATTAACTTAGAAGTTAAACTTTGCAAACTGAATTTGTTGGACCTCATGTAAGCTAGATCATCAGTTTTTTAAATTGTTGTGTGTTTCCCTTGAGGATGGAAGTCTCTTTTCTCTCATGCACTGTGCACACCACTGCAGCCCGCGTCTCTCGTCCACTGCACCACAGTGCGACCTGCAATTCACACTGTACCACGCCTTCCACACTTTACCTGAAAGTCACTAAGTATAACCAAGGAGGAAATGAAAAGCAGATAAATGACCTCCACCCCCAAATCTAGCATACAAATGTTAAACATTCATCCAAGTAAAACCAAAAACCCCTGTTAGCTCACGATTGTAACTGGTAGAGTTATGTGCATGGCAATTGAAAGTCTCAAGAAAAAGTTTATACAAAAAGACATCTGCAAACATCGACAGTGCAGAGAGGACTTCACTCTGCATCCAGCCTGTCCTGGAAGCCACGGCCAAATGCCAGGTTGTATAGATCCGAAAAGCAGAAAAAAAAACACAAGTGTTGAAATGTGTAGAGTCTTAGCAATGTACAACTTCGATGTAGGATGTGCAGAAACCTTGAATTTCCAATCAGAAAACAGGAACATGAGCAAGTTCCCCAGCAGCGCCCGCCTTCTGCCTACGCCACGTTTAACAGGAATGCTGGCCACCTCCGGGGGGAGAGGCTTCCTGGTCACATTGGCTCTGGCAGCCGCACAGCTGGCCCTGCCACAAACACCTGTCTAATACTGAAGAACCACCCGCTCCCTGGGCTTTGCTCACTCTAGCCGAGAGAGCGTATTTACAGAGTATATTATCAACTGAGTCCTCGTTCAATGCATCAAGCTTGTTGAAGGCAGGGCAACCCCATTCCTGGCCCAATTAAGTGAACTGAGCAGAGCAAATGGCCCCAGTTGGATGGCACTCAGTCACGACAGCAGCGGCCACTATTCACAGGGCACTGGCTTCGTGCCTGGAACAGTTCCAAGCATCTTCTTTCTGTCCGAGGAATGTGCACTGCAACCCTGTGGGGCCATTTGCAACGTCCACCAGAGTTCTGAGGCAGCCAAGTCCAGGCTGTCTGTGGGCCTCCCCGTGTGGCCGTTCACATCCCCTGCAGACCAGACCTCACTGCAGGGACCGCAGGGACCGTGGGTTCCAGGGCTGCCTTGAGGCACATGCCCCCTTCGCCACCTCTTCCTGGCCCCTGACACCAACCCTTACCACTGCTGCCAACACTTTATTTTCTCATGGCTCCTGAGGGGCCTGTTCTTTCTGCCCTTCCCTGCTCTTGGCTTGGAGGACGCCCACATCAACGCCAACGCTCACCTATCCCTACTCCCGCGTCCGGCTTGGAGGACGCCCACATCAACGCCAACGCTCACCTATCCCTACTCCCGCGTCCGGCTTGGAGGACGCCCACATCAACGCCAACGCTCACCTATCCCTACTCCCGCGTCCGGCTTGGAGGACGCCCACATCAACGCCAACACTCATGTAATCACCACCCCTTCCATGGGACTTCATGCCTAGGAGTCTCAGTATCAGAAAGTCAGATTCCTGTGCTTGTTGGAGAATTTCTTCCCATCATGGAAGTGAAGGAGATACAATTCTAGGTGCCTGCAATAACCTCATTTCCACAGCTAAGCAACTTCAGTAGTAGCACAAAACAAAAAAGTTTTTTTTTTTAACTTATTTTATACAAGCTAAATATAATTTAATTTTTACATCCACGTTCTCATCAGCTCCCACCTGGTGAGCAGGCGAATAGTAATTTTCAAAGAAACAAATTGTTCCATAATTTCAACACTTAGCATTATCACTATTAAGCAAGAATTATCCCAAAAATACACGATCGTGTTCTCACATTCAAAAACTGATTGTCACACAGTGAACTAGCACTTACTGCAAAGGAATGTTTCTTTTCAGGTTTCTGTTCTGGGGAAAAAAAAAGATTTCTGGCAAAGAGATAAACATTAATTATGTAACTATCCAAAATGCGTCCGAGAAAAATAATGTCATCCAATTAGTTCTTTAAAGTGTTACAAATGCAGCTCAGTTTTAATAGTAATTCATCCATAATTATCAAAAGAATCTTTAAAAATCTTAATACTGAAAGAATAACCATAAATGGATACAAAACACAAAGCAGAAGAGTTAACATTTGGGGTAGGTTTTGGCCCATATTTTTAACATATGCATAGTTACTTCCTTAGCTGAAGTATATCCCTCTCCTCCTAGGCTCTTCAAGCCTGATTTTCAAACATAGACTGGCTTTTGGTTCATGAAGGCAGCTTTAGAAGATGTCAGGATCGGGCCGGGCGCAGTGGCTCAAGCCTGCAATCCCAGAATTTTAGGAGGCCAAGGTGGGCCGATCACTTGAGGTAAGGAGTTCGAGACCAGCCTGGCCAATATGGCAAAATCCTGCCTATATTAAACATTTTTGTAATTAACCAAGCGTGGTGGCACACACCTATAATCCCAGCTACTCAGGAGGCTGAGGCAGAGAGAACTGCTTGAACCCAGGAAGCGGAGGTTGCAGTGAGCCAAGATGGCACCACTGCACTGCAGCCTGGGCGACAAAGTGAGACTGTCTCAAACAAGATCTTAGTCCTCAGAAAAGGCTGTGAGCATCCCTGGCCCCAGCCAACCCAAGCAATCACATGGTAATGGTTATCATCTGATTTTGACACAAAGTTCTATTATCCTCTCTAAACACAATGGTAAACAGTTGCCATCAGCCCACAGAAACTCCCAGGACCCAGTAACACTGGACTAGCAAGATTAATGGGACACATACGCAGGGTTCAGCTGCAGAAAGTGATGGCACCAAGAATGGTGTGTGCTCAAACCAGTCCCCACCCAGCCAAGCCCCTTCTCCTTTTCCCCACTGGATTCATCAAATCAAATCTCGCTGTCCTTGGCAAACATACCATTAATTTATTTGCTGCCCAGAAGAAAAGCACACTTCCAGTTAACATGACACCCCCGCTATGATAGAACAGCCTTAATTCAGATATGACGTGGAGGAACAGAGGGAGGAGGGGTCGAGGGCCGTTCTGGAATCCACAGCTGTTTTCTGGGGAAGGCCTCTGTCCCACCCGAGCCTGACACTCGTGCCACACTGTCCCCGTGGTGTCTGAAAGCTCCATGAAGACAGGGTCACTCTGACCCCTTCACACCCACAATGCCAAAGAGGAATGTTCAGGAAAAGTCTCCTGCTAGTGCTGAAGACAAGAATAATTCCTCGTGGTGCCCGAATGTCAGGAGAAAACAAGGCACCATGTGGACGCCTTCCAGGTGAATTTTGGAATGACTCTACCGAATGCCACTCATCCTTTTTCAGAACAAAACCAATACCAGAAAACATGTGTCGCCAGCAGAGAGATGGTCCCTTTGACGGCTCACAAACACACCTACGTTACACTGAATTTGTCTCAAAAGCCACCCTCTCTGTGCTCATGTAAAAAGTCTCCTTTATTAACCAGTACCCTTTCCCATCTGGTGCTTTTTAACAAGCAAGACAGTCCTGTAACACTCAGGCAGTCTAAAACGTCAAATGGAAGCCTAGAATCCTCTTCCATGCATCTTCACTGCAAAGTATTTTGACTTGAGCCAAATCGTGCTATTCCTACACCTCGATAGGCAACTCAGAGCTTCCTATTAAGGAGATGCAGCATGATTTCTGCTAGGCACAGAAACTGGTGGGGTGGGCATGGGGTTGAGGGAACATTATATAGAAAGCACACCCCGATAATCATCTGCATGAGAGCCACACTGGCCAGCAAGCCCCGGTCGGCTCAGTCCCTGCACAGTCACAGGTGTGAGGCCTACACAGGGCAGACACCTGGCACTGCTGAACCCCCAAGGTCGTGGCCTCTGCCCCTTCTCTGCTGCCCATCAGTTCCAAGCTTCTGGCAACAACGCCCGCTGCCCCCACTGCCTGATCGACTCTTCGTGAAGAGCAAATGTTGCCAGGATAGCTTATGAGTACATGTGCCAGGAAAGCAGCTCCGACTGACATTGAAACCCCGTTCTCGCACCCCTGGCAGCTCCCTTGTCCCCGATGTGGACATGCTTACAGGCTCTGTCTCGCAGAGAGCCGAATGCAGACTCAATGTTGAGTCAGAAATACACAAAGAGAGTGATGGTTAGGAACTGCCTGCCTGTCCCCCAAAACACAGGTTGAAATCCTCACCCTCAATGCGATGCTGTCAGGTGGTCTTTGGGAGGTGATGAGTTCCCAAGGCTGGAGCCCCATGAATGGGGTTTGTGCCTCAGAAAGGAGCCCAGCAAATCCGTCACCCTCCCACTGTGTCTGGGTCAGAGAGAAGGTGTGCATGAACCAGGAAGTGGCCCGCACCAGAACCCACCTGTGTGGCACCCTGATCCCGCCTTCCAGCCTCTAGAACTGTGAGAAATTCCTGTTGTTCATAAGCCACTCAGTCAATGGTGTTTCGTTACAGCAGCCTGAGCTGCCTGAGATGACAATGCTTCACCGTTCTACGGAGACGGCTACTCCCCTCTCCCAGAAAGAGGGGTTTAATTAAAATCCCTGTCTCTCCTCGCCGCCACCACAGATCTCATTCCCCCACCCAGTAAGCCAGCAGTCGCTAGGATTAAAGGAAAAGGAGGATCGTTTTAGACCAGCCCCTCCATGTCGGTCTGAAGCCTTTGACTTTGCCCACTTGCACGCTGGCCGTGTCACCAGGTTCCCCATGCCAGCTCTGCAACTGCACCGGGTCCCAGGCTCTGCACAGACTTCTCCAGTTGCCCATCCAGCACACCCATTTCCCCTTCTCCTTTGCAGATTGTCCTTCAATATCCAACCACCCTCTCTGCAACCCAAGGCCTTTTGATCCAGCCGTGCACTGGAGTCCTTGGCTCAGGTAACCCAGGCCCAAGCCGTTGGCACCTACGATCTACTGGTTGTGGGGTCTGCACAGCCACTAGCTGCCCCAGCCACACCAGGGCCTGGGAGGGGAGGCAGAGGAAGCTCTGAAGTTGCCAATAGTCACGCGGGGACAGGGGTCCTTGGGATGAGGAGGATGTCATGGAAAGAAATTCAGAGAAAGAGCCCGAGGGCTGGACGGGTCATGCCCGAAGCCTGCACTGCTGAATTTTCCAGGTTTCTGAACTCAATCGCTGACCCACATAGCACACGTTTCCTGAGTGCTGACCCTGTGTGGCATTGGATACGGCAATAAAGCAGGACCCCCACCTCCCCCCGTCCCCCACATACATGGGGCCTCCGTCCTGGCAGGAAGTCAGGCCTGGGCACCCAGCTGGCACAGCGAGCCTGGGAATGGGGCCATTTCAGATGGACAATGGGTGCAGCCTTGCCACAGCCCAGCAGTCACCTGCACTGCCACAGCCAGGCTGAGTCTGGATCAACCGCACAGAAACCTGACCCTCTCAAGGGCACGCCTGCGCTCATTAGGGAGAGACACTGTGTCCTGCTTATCTCCAACACTATCTCTGCATGTCTAGTTACAAACGGATGACACAGTCTCGGAAGCACATATCCCAGGCCTCCCCCTGCTCCTCTCCTTGGTGCCATTGACGGGAAGGGGCCGGCATGGCCGTGAGGTCGCATACCCACAGCCACCCTGCCGCTGAGAGGTGGGCCTTTGATGGTTACTTCTGCCAAAGAACCCGCTCCATCTTGGAGCACGTCATGGCGGGCGGGAAGCTCCGTCCGGAGAAACAGCGATGCTTCTCCCCAGGGCCAACGGAGGGCACCCCCCACCCTGCATTCAGCAGCTTACTTACATTCTGGAAAACATCTGAATGAATGGGGAACACTAAAATGAAAAGAAAATTTAGAAGGCTGTGTGAAGTCTCAGCGAGTCCAAAGGTTTCTGAACCAAGACTGCTGGGGTCGACGAGCTTACAGGGAAAGTTTCCACACGGGCCTTCAACAGGCAACACTCAGCAGAGAGCGCCACGCTCTGGGCAGAACCTCAGACACCACAAAGTCACATCAGAGCCAACAGCAACTGAAATACAGCTCTAACCCTAACCCTTCCACAAGTTTAAATTCAGCTGAGGAAACCACATGAGACTCCTAAAAATAGGAAACAGTATCTGAGTTCTTAAAAAAAAAAAAAAAAAAAAAAAAAAGGCCTAGACAAACACGCACACCCCTGTAATGCAGAGTCAAACTTTCAAAACCACACATTCACATGCAGTGAAACTGTTGGCAACTATAGTAAGGCCAGAAGATCCCTTTTCCATTTAGCTCTTTTTAAACAAGGCATATGAGGGGCAATCAGCTTTTCCAATAGTAAGAGATGGCATTTTCCAGACTAATCCAACTTCACCTAGAATTTAAAACCACGGAATTCACATGTGCTAAAGGAATAAGGATATAAAATCGTGCTTTTCGGATATGCTACAATGTAAGTTTTAAAAGGCATATCATCAAATGCACTTAAATTTCAAACTCCTGCAGTTGCCCAAAACCCAAGCGTAAAAATGCGTGCTTATGGTCACGAAACGGAGTCAAGCACAGCAAGGAAACTAAAGCAGGAGTTACCCTCCCAGGCTGGCGCCCTGCTCAGAGGTATGTAACAGTCTAATAACTGAGTCCAAGGGTGGAAGGAAACCACTGACCAGCACTTCACATGCTGGGAAGCAGGCAGGGCCGTGTGGGCACCCAGCTTTGATTTGCTGTTTCAGATCCGCATCACCCGCTCTCCTGCTGGAGGCAGCACCTTGGACTCCTGCAAAGGCCGGCGTTCAGATGCTGTCGGACCCTGATGGAGAGGGGCGGATTCCAAACCCACCAATAAAAAAAAGAATAAAAATGAAACCTCTAAAACCAATGCCTTATTTTAGGGCTTTCTAAGATCTTCAGTCCAAAAAAAGTAGTAGCTTACATTTTAGAGTGTCTGAAGAAACATTTTTTTAGCCCATTTTTAAACTAATTATAGTTACTATTTATTAAAAGCCTGGCCAGCAATCTGACCAACACGCTTTTTCACATGACCCTCGCAGGGTAACAGTGCCAGGCTTCCTCAGAAGCAGTGTTGCTATTACTGGCTCACCTGGTGCATGTGCCACTGACCCACCAGAGGCTCCACCAAACCCTGAAGCATTACAGTTGCCTTTCTGCTCACGTAGCACGTCACAAACAAACAGCACCGACACGCCGCACACTGATAGTTTGACAGTTCACTTAGACTTTGACGCTTACACATTCAGATAGCAAAACATGCCGGTGCTGAGGAGACAGGTGTCAGCACCTTCTCCTGCCCTCTCCTGAGGCGAGGGCCCATAGACCCTGGCACACAGAAGCCCAGGCTTTCTTCATAGCAACCCCTGGCCGAGATTTCTTGAGTCTCTGGCATGGAGGCTGTGTTTTCAAAGACAACGGCAGCACCTCAGAGGGTCCCAGTGGGGTGCAGCTGTGGCCATGGGCACCACACAGAGCAGCGTCTGTGGCTGCTGTGATGCCAGAGACATTTCATCCACAGCACGTACTGCCTCCTAACCAAGGCTTGGACAACAGAAATCCCATTCCATAAACCATCAATGGCTGAGGAAGCCATCTCAGAACTGACGTTCCAGTGGCTCAAATCTTTTGAGATGCACTGACTTATTCAGAAAGGGATAACAATTCTTTGTAATTGGAAAGAAGCTAAATGTTAAGACTCACTTGGTTGCACAGAGCCCAAATCAGCATCATCTGAGAATCTGGAATTCCATGTATCCAGGGCCCCATCTCAGAGCCGCCAAATCAAACCCAACTCTCGTGGAAGGAGGACAGGCACCATTTGGGGGGGGGGGTTGTTTTGTTCTGTTTTTTGAGACAGCGTATCACTCTGTTGCCCAGATTGGAGTACAGTGGCACGATTTGAGCTCACTGCAACCTCCACCTCCCAGATTCAAGCAGTTCTCCTGCCTCAGCCTCCTGAATAGCTAGGATTACAGGTGCACACCACCATACCCAGCTAATTTTTATGTTTTTAGTAGAGATGGGGTTTCACCATGTTGGTTAGGCTGGTCTCGAACTCCTGGGTCTTGTGATCTACCCTACTCGGCCTCCCAAAGACAGGCACCTGTTTTAACAGTCACTCCTGCTCCCAGCCACAACACGACTGAAAGTCGGCAGATAATTAACTGAGCTGTTGATTCTCTTAATCAGAAAAGACTTCCTAAATCTGAATACTTCTGCCAAACATACATTCTCTCCTCTGCTTACAAGCCGTGAGCATGATATAGAGAAGTTTTGTTTTGTTTTTCTGTGACAGTCTTGCTGTCATCCAGGCTGGAATGCAGTGGTATGATCTCTCCTCACTGCAACCTCCACCTCTCAGGTTCAAGGGATTCCTCCTGCCTCAGCCTTCAGAGTAGCTGGGACTACAGGTGGGCACCAGTTCACCCCGCTAATTTTTAGTTGAGACAGGGTCTTACCACATTGGCCAACTGGTCCCCAACTCCTGACCTCAGGTGATCCGTCCACCCCGGCCTCCCAAAGCGCTGGGGTTACAGGCATGAGCCACCATGCCTGGCTGAGAAGTTTTGACAGAGACTGAGGGGAGGCTCCTGTCTCATCCTGTGACTTCCACGTCCCACCCAGCTTCCCACACCAACTACGATACTCGAAGCTTCACAGTAAGGGGGCAGCTGCATCCCTGCAGTTCTCTGCACTAACGCCACAGCTGCTTGAGCTGCCACAGCCCTGGAGCTGCCACTCAGCCTTATGGTGTTGGCACAAGCACAGCAGAAACTACCGAGCCCCTAAGAGGGAGGAGTGGGGGCCCAGGGGGGTGAACCAGGAGGGAGGAGTGGGGGCCCAGGGGAGTGAACCAGGGGTGAGGAGGGAGGAGTGCGGTCCAGGGGAGTGAACCGGAGGGAGGAGGGAGCAGTGCGGTCCAGGGAGTGAACCAGGAGGGAGGAATGTGGTCCGGGGGATGAAAAAGGAGGGAGGAGTGCAGTCCAGGGGAGGAGGGAGGAGGGAGGAGTGAGGCCCAGGAGAGTGAACCAGTGAGGGAGGACTGTGGTCCAGGGGAGTGAACAAGGGGGCTCTAGGGGTAGCAAGTTCACACACCTCAAATACCTCCCAGATCCATCCCCGCGCAGGGAGGGAACGGAAGCCACGCAGCACCTGCAGCGCTTTTTCCTCGCAAATGAGGAGTGAGGATACCGACTCATGCATGAAATCAGAGCTAAAGTTCTACTGTGGTGGGGAGATGCTGTTCAACAAGTTTCATAGACACAAATGGGAGCAAAAAGAAACCAATCATACAAGATCAGTGGATGGAAAGGGATCAGAAATTTAAGCCTGTAACAAGCTTTCAGAAAGAAACTTCACTTGATCTGCAAGATGGTTGTGGCTCTGCCTGATCATTTCTGAAAATGTCTAACCCGCGATGTGCCATCTCAGAGCCGTTCAAGAGGAGTAATAAAATCAAAACACCAAGGCACGCTCCATATTTTAGATGGCCTGCAACAGTACGGAAATGAACAGCGGTGCCAGAGCTTTCAAGTTTGTTTGAAGTAAATTCCAGCATGAGGGCACCATCTTCCTAGCTGTAGCAATGAGGTGGGCTCCTCTCACCGCATGGGAGAACAGTTTTCAGGTAAGGTGCTGCCAAGGGTCTGCAAACCGTGATCCCCGAACCAGCCTTGGCCAGAGAACCAGAAGTGATTTTTACACTTTGAAGTTTTAACAAAAGAAAAATATGCAGAGACTTCTGTGGCCCACAAAGCATAACACGTTGCCTACCCTGCCCTTTACAGGAGCTTCTAAGCTGTGTTGTCAGTTACAAAGTGTTTCTATAAAATAATGTCACTGAAGCTCAAGCGTGCCAGGAAAAGTCACACTTGTGAACAACCCTCAATGGAGATGCACCATCCTGTGTTTCAGATTTTAGTTTTGTAAAAGCCAAAATAAGGGAGGTAATTCAGCTAAGTATTATAGTAACACAATTTGAGATACATAATGATGTATGACAACAGAATAATTGGCATTCCTGTGAGACAATAAACTAGCTCAAAGTCAAACACAAAGTAACAAACCAAAGCGTATTTTGGCCTCTCAAAGTGATCAGTGAAATTGGGAATAACATTCAGTTAAAATGATACTTCAAAAAAAAAAAAAAAGCAAAAATGAAATAAATACCACTACACCATCACTCCTTAAATTTATTTAACTACTGCTGCAAAATAAAGTGGAAAGACTTCTTACTGCAGGGTAATAACCGGCCATTGTCACGATGACATAGACCACTGTGCCAGCTCAGGCCCTCCTGCCCACAAAGGCAGGGGGATGAGGAGAAACGATAGCCAGAAAGAAAGGGACAGGGCAACCTTGGCCTACTCAGCAATTTTAACCTCCCGCCTTTCTTCTGGACTTAAAATTTTAGAGCCATCTGGGTTTATCTTCCTATGTCCATAAATCAGCAAGTTCTCGAAGCCAGAAAGCTACAATGCTTCTGGCAGCCAACTCCTCTCTGCCTTCCCCAATGTTTTAGGGTCCCATCAGCTCAACCCTGGATAGTATCAATGGCCTCAGAGCTCCAGCCAACCTTGCACTCCACAGACAGATGTATGCCAAGAGCTACTCGAGGCTGCCACTGCCATGACCAAAGGTTTTCAGAGGCAGTCACAAGCACTGCACAAATCTATGTGGCTTCACCAGGCACAAAGCAGCTCCAGCATTCCATCCAGCCTGCCACTGCACCATAGCTGTGAGTCTACGATGTGTCAGGAAGGGAAGGAAGTCACCATGTAGATCATCTTATTTAAGCTTCAGTGTCACAAGGTAGATTTTGTTGTGCCCATTTTATGGATCAGGAAACAGTTTTAAAGAGGCCAAGCACAGGGCCCTTCTGACACAGAAGCAAGCCCCGCAGAGGCCTGGGCATGACCCCCGCCCCACGCTCCCTGGCTCCTGAAGTCTACTCCTCCCCCATGGGAGCCTGATCCTGGGTCTGCCTGAATTGCTGCCATTCCTATGATGCAACCCACATCTGTCCACCTCCTCCTTTATCTGTTTCCCACAGCCCCAGAGACATGTACTCTTCCATCCAGCCAGTCAGACGTCACACTTCAGCACCCGCACCTGACACCACTTCAGCCAAAAGCTTTTCTTAAACTTCCCCCAACACCTGCTGGTCACACAGGTCTGCACCTATCACCTTTCTCACACGAATTCTCACGTATTCCTGTGTAGCACCATCCAAATGATCATAGTCTGTTGAGAGGGGTAAGCTCTGTAGATAAGTCCACATCCTACTTTGCTCTCAAGCACACAGTGTTGCATGAGACAACCGATTAACAGCAAATTCATTTCAACACATTTCCATTTGAAGAAATGTAGAGCATAGAACTCTGGTCATAATTAAAAACGTGTTTCATTCGTCATTAAAATTCCATGTACTGCTGCAACAGCAACACCCCCTCCTTGCCAGGCTCTGCTCAACGGACATCATTCTCACAGCGCACGGACTCCCATCAGAGCCCTGGCAGCAAGAGCCCCACAGGCTTCCCAGTGCCTTGGGCTGCGGCTTCCACGCTGGGCTGACACTGGCCTAACAACATGACAGCCACACGACAGGAGTAGTCCCCCAACAAATACAGAATCAGAAGCTGGCCGACTGCTCTGTAGAATGGAGACATGTTAGTAATCCTTGACATCTGCATTGAAAGGCTGCTCAGCTAAACTGGGAAAAAGCCACAAAATAGAAAGAACCCATGGGGAGGAGCACTTCTCTCTCCAACCTGACAGCAAACGGTGGCTGTGCAGACGACCTCTTCGGGATAACCGTCGACTGTATCTCAGGTCAGCAACAGCTCTGCTAAGGGCCAAAAAATCAGCTCCCCCCCGGCCCTCACTTCCTAAGGGTTAGCCCTCCCAGGCCGCCTTTCCTGGAAGATCAGCTTTGACACACCCACGAGGGTCAGGAACTGGCTCTGGGGCTCATTTCCCAGGCTCCTGCCCACCGCCCTCTCTCTTCCTCCTCCCTCCATCTCCCCTTTCACTTCCCTTCTCGCCTTTCCTCCCCCTCCCTCATTTCCTTTCAGCCATCACCTTTCTTCACTGCACCTCCCCATCCAATTCAGCTGACACATTCTCAGGTCAGTAGAGGGTTTTTTTCCACTCTGTTTTTATTGTAATGATCTTTCTTAATGAACAGAAACCTGTTTTGGACCATGTGGATGCCACCTCATGATCAACTGCTGCCCCGCGGCTCCATGCCCACTCAGTGTCCTCACGGCGCAGGTGCCCAGCAGTATGACTGTGACCAGGGGTAGCAACATGGGACATGGGAGAGGTATCCCAGCCAAGAGGCCCTGCAAAGCCTCCCCAGCAAACCGGAGCAAGGCCCAGGGTGGTAGGGAGAGCGCCGTGCTCATGATTTAGGCAGTTCAGCTTCCACAAACTGTTCATCAACTGCAAATTACTTTGTTTCCATGGTTACAAAAGAACCATAAGCATTCTGAAATATGTTCTTTGTTTCATGTTTGCAAAATCTAAGCAACATTATAATAAAAATCACTGAATTCTGCCCGAGGCTCTAGGGTGTTTTCCTCTCTGAAAGAAGCCCCTTCTGGGACTCTAGGGGTGTTTTCCTCTCTGAAAGGAGCCCCATCTGGGACTTGGGATTGAGTGACAGCCTTCAATCACGGTTATCCTGGTGGTAACAGGGAAATCCTCAGCCTGCCAGGATCTGGGGCCCTCAACAGCCTCACGGCTCTACATGCCAGTGTTCTAAGGATCACACATGTGCAGATAGCGAAGCTTGCTACACACATGCCAGGTGCTAACAAGCCCCAAACGTCTCACTCATACTTGCTAACCACATCTCTTCTCTCAGCCTCCACGGCGTTTCACACTCTGCCTTTACATAGAGATGAACCATGCATCCTGAGCGCCACAAAATGTACTTAGAGGTTTTCTTTTAAAGTTATTTTTCAAGATTTCTAAGTTGCAATACTTAAAAGCTTCTGGAAAAAGAAAGGAGAGAGGTATCTGGAAGATTTATACTAAATGATTTTAATGTCTTTTTGATAAAGTTAAATAAGGTCAGCCTTGAAGTAATGGATTCCACTACTATGAGGCTGTGAATGAAATCCATCACACCACGAGACAATTGAATAAACAGCAAGGCTGCACACATAGGACGCAGGGAGTGAGCCAGCCTGACTAGTTGTCAGGTTCTGGGTCAGTTCTACCCAGTTCTTCCCTGGTCCCAGTGGAGATGAAAACCTGCCCTTTAGAAGCCTTCAATCCCCCAAATTTCAAAATCTAAACCTCTCCAACTGAGGCCTGAGTCCAAAAATCCACTGACATCATAGCATGCATTACGCCAGCTGTCCCAGATGCTATTTGGCATCAACGATGGATATCCTGGAAGACAATTTTTCAGAGAGGTGGTTTTGAAATAAAACTGTTCGACCTCAGGTCAGGCATTGGATTCTCATGAAGAGCACTTCCAGGATCCCTCACAGGCAGTTTACAATAGGATCTCAGGGCCTAAGAGAACACGCCGCTAATGAGAGGATCCCAGAGACTAGGAGAACACACGCGGCTTATGACGGGTCCCAGCGGCAAGAAGAACACGAGACTAAAGAGAGGGTCCCAAGAGCCTAGGAGAACACTCGGCTTACGAGAAGGTCCCAGCGCCTAGGAGAATCTAAATGCTGCCGCTGATCCAAGAGGAGGCAGAGCTCAGGCGGTCATGCTCACTTCGCCCGCCACTCACCTCCGGCTATGACCCCGGTCCCTAACAGACCATGGACCAGCACCAGTCTGCAGTCCAGGACTAAGCCCTACTGGCCAGCACACACACACCAGCCCAGGTGGAGACACTACTCGTGACCCTGGCTGGGCAGGAAGGAAGCCTGAGGGCCATTTCCTGACCAGGATGCCACACCCCCGACCCAAATACAGAGGTTCCCCATAAAAACCCACTGTACACTCACCAGAAAACAGAGCCACACCTGGGCAACACAACAAGACCCCCCCATCCCTGCAACAAAGAAAAGAAAAATTAGCCAGGCATGCTGGTGCGCGCCCCAGGTCCCAGCTGCTCGGGTGACTGAGGGGGGAGGATCGCCTGAGCCAGGGATCACGCCACCGCATGCCAGCCTGGGTGACAGAGCAAGACCCTGTCTCGGAAAATATAAATAAACTAAAAACCAACAGAAACTGGGTGCATGTAGGGTGGAAGAAACGCCGCAGGAGACTAGCGAACGGCACCACAGGGTTTCTATCAGGAAGAACAGCACGTCTCCCAACCAAGTGCTCACGCCCTCATGAGACCCTGTGCTTGGGAAGCACCAGCGAGGCCACGTGGCTGGCCTCTTCCTGCTTTAAATCAAGTGGAACCAGACGCTGTGATGACACACAGGGACTATGACAAACCCTGGAGGTTCTAACTGAGAAAACAATGACATGTGTGAGTTCCTATGACAACGTCTCAAAACAATGGAAGGAGGGTACCGTTTGCAGATAAGACAACTTCTGAAGTCTATTCAAGTGTTACCTCTTGGGAAAATAGGGAAGACTCATTTTCTCCATAGACAGCGCACACACAGCACTTTGCCACACATAATACAAGGCGGTTTATGGCAGTGGCCGCATATTTTCACGTGTATCACCTTTTGGGCATCTTCTAGGTTTGCTAGAGCCGGCGGCTACTTTTATTCCCCACAAAACACACAGAAATGCATGAGCATTATCTCCTCTCATGGAGCATCTACACTAATAGGAAGAAGAATGTCGTGCTCCAAGTGTACCTGCAAACACGGTTTTCTTCTGAAAACCCAAGTGCATGCAAAGCAAACACGGCATATCACTAAAGCGCACAGGAGAGCAGAGCACCTCTGAGTAGAAAGCATGTAAAGGATAGCTAGTTGGGAACATTATTTTAAAACGTTTCTATGGAATGAGTTATCCCAGGGAGCCCGTTTGGTACCTGCATTCAAAGGCAATTCATTATTCGACATCCAACCTTTAACAGAAGGTTCACAGTAAGATCCCCGGAAACGGCATTCCCCTGGTGACTTTTCAATGCTCAGATTTCAGTATCGATACAGCTTGGTAAGCAGTCAGGAGAGGGGCGGCTCAGAGGCTGAAAGCACACAGGTCAGGGCCCTCCTGTGTCCGACAGCCTCACCTGGGCCTCGCTTTCTGCACTGCCCAGGGCTGCTCATGAGATTGTGCCGAAACGGAGCTGTGCACGCCAAACAGCTCTCAGCAGGGGCTCAACAGCCAGAAGCCGTTCCACCACACCGTCATCCCCCTTCTAACCAGAGAACACCCGATACAGAAACAGGAGAAACAGGTATTAAATGAGTTGGCAAAGCCAAAATCCACCCGGATCTACCACTCCAAAACAAACATACACCACACTGCCCAATATTGATGGGAGCCAAAAACATGGAAGTCCTGAGAGCCCACACTGACCACAGCCAGACACCACTTCTGCAAGAACCAAGCACGCGCCTAGAGATCGCCCGTGATGACCCAGGAGAGCAGCTTGGAGCAGAGACAAACGTGAAGGAGAGGCACAGGGGCCAGGGTGCTGGGTGTGCCCGTCTGTGTGACCTCACTGAGATTGCTGACCTCTGGCCCTTGGTGTCCGTCCTGTGGAGGAGGTAGGCCCCAAATCCCTGCCTCCCTTCAGCGCTGACGGAGGCTGCCCTGAAGCCTCCCCAGGGCTGAGACCGCTTCGAAATCCTGTCAACTGCACACCCACATAAGCACACAAATAAACAAAGTGTCAAGTACGCAGACAGGAAAAGAAAAGTATGCCAATCCTCCCCTATCCAACAGGCATTGAAAAAGGAACAGGAAAATTGTGGTAGTCTTGAAACCACCACCAGCTATCACGTCCTGTTGAGATGTTTTAGCCAATCAGGAACATCTCTTTACCAAGCACCTGTGTGTTTAGGAAGTCCGTTGACAGATTCCAAACAACCTCGGAGCCTGCGACCTGACCCCCATTCTACGCGCATCACCTCTCCGGCGGAACAAGCCCTGGACACCATTCAGATGGTGAGGAACAGGAACAAGGGTAGCTTTCCCTGACCACCACCAAACAAGCTCGACCCCGAGGAGCCCGGAGAACAGCGACGTTTGCTTAGACGCTTTCCCACTGACCTTGTCAGAGCGAACGTTCCCATCCCACGCCACCCAGTGTTTGACTCTCCCTGGGATGCCAGCAGCCGCCAACCCTCACAACTCACAAGCTGGAAACAGAGGCCAAGCTGACAGGAGGGAGGCCTCTCTCCATCCCCTACTGAATTCGCTCAGGACACGGAGGTTCCCAAACACACACGGCCCCGGGTATTCCACACCTGGAGAACATTCTAACAACAGACGCTGCAAAGACGTTCCCCTAAAGAGAAACTCAGTTTCTAACTTCCCTTAGGGAAAAATAGGAGGCCCAGAACTTTCCAGAAAATCAAGCCTGGGAGGAAGCCCCTCACCTCTGGCACTTCCTAAACCTGCCTTCCCGCAGGTGCTCAGGGATGTCCCCGCGCCAGCCCCGTCCACCCAGGACGGCAGCAGGGCTCAGGCAGCCAGCACCTGGGCAGCAGGCGAAGCAACCCCAGGGTGAAAACGTCATCCCAGGCACCACTTCCCGGAGCCCCTCAGCAAGAAAAACAGAGGCGGGACCAGAACCGAGGGCTGACTCGAGGCTGGGGAGCCACAGACCCGCACAGCTCAATCATCGGACACGCTCTGCTGTGGACAGAGGAGCCCAGCCCAGGGAGAGGCCAGCACAGAGATCCTCGTGCCGGCTCCACGGGCCAGCGTCCCCCAGGGCTGCAAGTTTGCGATCACAGCTTCAGAATCGGGTTCCAGAATCTTCCGGAATCAAAGACACACCCAACTGTAAAGCTGCCAGGACAGCAGGGCCCAGGAGCAGGCTCAGGGGAGGAGCAGGTAGAAACCCCACACACAGCACACACGTGTGCATGCTTACTCCACACATGCCACCCCTTCACCCGATACTATACACGCAAACGCCTCTATGCACTCCATACACACCCTCAAATACACTCACCAAATGTGATGCGTGTACACACTCCACACACCCTCCAACATACACGACACACGCATGAACACGCTCACTCCACACACACCTGCTAAATACACTCACCACACACGCACAAACGTGACACACGTGCACACTCATTCCAGACCTCACGCCCCTCACCAAGTACACAGGTGCACACATCCCCAAGTCCAGCACCTGCAGACTCCACAAGCTTTGGTTTCCCCCACTGTTTCTCTCATCACATGAGATCCACACACACACACGTGTCATTTACTGACATCTAACACCCGGGGAGGCCCTTAGACAGAACTGCAGTCACAAGTCGGCTTCATTCAGGCATTCATCACCAGCCCCCGGAAGCCACCTCTCCTGTCCCCACGGGGAGGGGGGGCCGAGACCGCAGGCGTCGCTGGGCTTACAGATCCCCAGGCTGGCAACCCAGCGAAATCAGGAGGGCTCGGCCACGGCCCTGGAGGGAGACGGGTACTGGCTCAGGTATGCGGCACACGGGTCCTCATTTCCATGCGGCGTCACCTACGACAGCGTCGGGTGAAAGCCAGTGGGGCTTGGCATTCCTGGGATAGACGGTCCTGGAATTACAAGGGAAGCTTTTTCACTTCTCCCCTCTGAACACATGAGGTCCATGGTCCCCGCTCACATCTAACCCTGGGAATCGGAATCGGTGACTCCTTGTCCACCTGAGGACCACCCAAGAGGATCCACACACCTGCTGCAACAGCAGCACTGCACCTGGTCCGCAGGGTAGCAAAGCAAATCCCACCTTTTGACGAAAACTGGATTACCCCGACACTGGCAGCCTGCAGTGTGTATATATCGTCAGGCCCCCACATCTGCGGCGCCACCTGCAAGAGGAACACAAACCCTTAGTCCCGGGTTCTCACGATGGCCTGTGAGGTGGATGCTGGCACCTTCTCTCCTCCCAGTGGAGAGGAGAGAAGGCCAGGGCCAGAGCTGGCGTGTCAGGAGGGTCAGGGTTCAAAAACCCCATCATCCACCTCACACAGCAGCCCTGACCGTTCAAGTGACTTCTATCATCAGCCTGAAAATGGACCACAGTTACCAGTAATTCTGAGTGCTGTTCCTTCTGACGTCAGACATTTCGCTAGAAAGATTTTGCCAGATCTGCTTTCAAAATCCTATGCTATGAAATGTCTAACGAAAATCTGAGCTGTGAAATAAAGCACACATTTCAATGAATCCCAAAATGACTATCCCGAAGGAAGTTGTAACTTGAAGTGAAAAATACCCTCTAAAAGACATCAGCCAGAATTACCTGCCATCATTACTGATCCCATATGATTAATGAATTCTACAGCATCCTCTCAGATATAAACTTAAAACCATGAGCTGAATGCACATGTTAGCACAACCAAAGTTCTGCTTTCATAAGCAGCACAGGCGTCTCTGGAGAGGATTTTAATTGGGACTACAATGCGCACGGTGGTGGTAAGAGGTTTCATGCCGGCTGTTCTCCAAGGTGCAACACAGAAACACCACTAACCTCGAAGACACCTTTGTAACGGAGATGATGAGAGACGATGTGGACAGAATACTGGAAATATTTGAAAAGGAGAAACAATGCAAGGAAAGAATCTTATCAGTTACCCTTTAACACGCTTAGAAAAAACCGATTTCTCTTTTGGGATGATTAAAGAAGAAAACGACATTTCTGGATTTTTCTTTTTCTTGTCTTTTTTTTACATTTTCCTTTCTGAGACAGGGTCTTGGCTCTGTCACCAAGACTGGAGTACAGTGGAGCAATCACAGCTCACCGTAGCCTTAAGTGTTCTTCCCACCTCGGACTCCAGAGTAGCAGGGACCACAGGCACGCACCACCATACTCAGCTAATTTTTCTGTTGTGAGAGAGATGGGGTGTCTTGCTCTGTTGTCCAGGCTGCTCTTGAACTCCTTGGCCTCACAAAGTGCTGCGATTACATTACAGGCATAAGCCAGCGTGCCCAACCAACCTTTTTCTTAATTCTATAACAATTACGCCGCATTCAGAGGAAGGATAACTATTAGTGAGAAGAGACTTGGCGAAGCAATATGTTGATACGAAAACAAAATGGTAACAATTCCTCCTTGTGACATTTGAGTTTGAAACTGTTAACATACCAAGCAAAAATGATAGCTCAAATCAGGTTTTACAAAGAAGTCCAATAGATGATGATTCCAATTGTATGTTTGTTTCTAGATCTGAGAAAGTCAGTCATAGCCAACTTCTACAGTTTTGTTGCCATAGACCCAAGATTAAATCACAATGTGCGTGCGAACGTGCCCCAGGGTGCGGCAGGGAACCCCACGCCCACCAAGCACGCATATGCAGAAATATTTTGCCCAAATCTATTTTCCAACATAGAATTAAAGAGGTCCCAGATATACTTCTCTCTCTCCCCACCAAGTATGTGAGGTCAAGTTTATCCTAGTATTCGATAAAAAGGCTCATGTGAAAAAGGGAACAGCAACGCTCAGGCGACCCACGCAGGCCCCGGCAGACGCTCTATAGCAGAAGGGACGCGGCACAGGCAGGGCTGTGGGTGCACCTGCACCCTCGCTAACCTCATGGTGCAAGCACCCGAGGCTCTACAGATTCCACTCCCAGAGTTAGTGGGAAACTCCATCCTAGCACCGGGATGCTCTGCGTTGCTAGATGTACCTGCTTTAAGATATGCATGAACTGTCCTTACTCTACACACGAGACTCACTAGGAGATACTTTCAGATTTATCGGAAAAGAGACATTCCAGCAAATGCATTTCTGTAAGATTCTCTACCTCTTTTCACTGGGGGGGGTGGGGGAGGGGGGAGGGGGAAAAGGTAACTTGCCTCCAAGGGTTGGAGACAAAGCCGTTACTGCAAGACAAGAGTGCTGCGCACCCCGGGAACCGCTGCGCCACGAGGCACGAGGCACGAGGCACGAGGCACGGCCGTGCACCCCGGACGCAGGAGTAGCACACGAGGCTAGCACAGGTTGACGCCAGCCCTCTCCAGAAGCAGGCCTGTCCCTTCCTCCTCCCCCTCAGCCCCCAGCTCCCTCCAGGCCTCAGTGGCTGCTGACAGGGCAGAGGCCACAACTAGAGGAGGCTCTCAACTCCACCAGGGACAGGAGCCCCGGACGCTGGGGACTCCGCTGCTGCCCTCCGCGCCCACCTCCCTCTGCTCCGCCCTATCTCAGGAGCCAGGCGTGGCCACTTTGACCCTCTCCTTCCCTTCTGTGACTCCTACAAAAACCAGTCCAGCGAGTCCAGGCTGCCTCGCACGCCACGGATGCCCGGCACAGGCCACATGTCCTCATCCAAGCTCCTGGGGCAAGAAGGCTCTTGCAGTATTTCGCTTTCTGGTTGAGCATCCCCAGCCTGAAATCCAAAGTGCCCCGAAGAGCATTTCCTGCGAGTGTCATATGAGGGAGAGCTCGGAATGTTTCAGGTTTCAGAGCATTTTGGAGTAGGGACGCTCAGCCTGAATTTGAACGTCTTTTCAAGGAGGCCACACACTGAAGCCCCCGATGTCCGCCCCACACAATCCCAGCACACCCTCTGAAGTCCCCAGCAACAAGATTTTCTTTCTTCAAAAAAAATAAAAAATAAATAAATAAATAAAAAACCCCAAGTCACATAAACTCACACGCAACCACTGAAGGGGGTTGTGGACACCTGCACAGACTGGATGAAATGGAACTGTCACATCTTTACCAGGGTAATTTCAAGTCATTCCTCAAAACACACACCTGTTTTACTGAGCTGCATTTTAAGGTGAACACACACAAATCATTTCGGGGAAACAAATGTCACTTTGGGCCGTGTGTGGTTTCTTGACTCCTGGGAATAACTCAGCGTTCACACCCTCACTTCTGGATAAGGGAGAAGATGCAAAGAAATCTGTTAAAACAAAGACATGGAAACAAGTTTAAGAAGGGTTTGAAAGGTTCCTCCTGTCCCCCTGGAGGGGAGAGGAGGACGCCTGGAAGGCTTACGGGGGACAGGAGCACAGCCTCCTCGGTGTGCCATGGACGTCGCCTCGCTGAGGGGAGAGGACGATGCCTGGAAGGCTCACGGGGGTGGGAGCACAGCCTCCTCAGTGCTTTCTACACTCAGCAGCTTCAGAGATTCCCGTAGAAGCAGAACGCGTGAGAACCGAGTCCGGAACACACCCCAAGGAAAGGGGATGAGGGGTCAACAAAAGCATTCGCTCATTACCAAGGAGCACGGGCATGACGCCGCTTCAAAGAACGTGTGAAAAAGTCACTCACGGGTGTTTCAGAAAATAAGGGTAGCGTGAGATTGCTCGATCAGTTCAAACAGGCTGCCATCCCCCAGGCCATGAAGCCCCTGAGATGAGCCTCTCACAGTGAACAGAAGTCACTCGCACCTCTGCCAGAGAAAGTCCTACAGCCGACACGTGACCTCACGAAACCTGGCCTACAGCCCGTCGACCACAGTGAGTCTGACACGGTACATCCCTCCAGATGGTTAAGGACCCCAGCCTTCTCGGCACCAGGGATGGGTATCGCGGAAGACAATTTTTCTGAGGGGTGGTTTTGAAATGCAACTGTTCCACCTCAGGTCAGGCATTGGATCCTCATAAGGAGCACCTCCGAGATCCCTTCACATGCCGTTTACAATAGGGTCCCAGCGCCTAGGAGAATCTAAATGCTGCCGCTGATCCAAGAGGAGGCAGAGCTCAGGCGGTCATGCTCACTTCGCCCGCCACTCACCTCCGGCTATGACCCCGGTCCCTAACAGACCATGGACCAGCACCAGTCTGCAGTCCAGGACTAAGCCCTACTGGCCAGCACACACACACCAGCCCAGGTGGAGACACTACTCGTGACCCTGGCTGGGCAGGAAGGAAGCCTGAGGGCCATTTCCTGACCAGGATGCCACACCCCCGACCCAAATACAGAGGTTCCCCATAAAAACCCACTGTACACTCACCAGAAAACAGAGCCACACCTGGGCAACACAACAAGACCCCCCCATCCCTGCAACAAAGAAAAGAAAAATTAGCCAGGCATGCTGGTGCGCGCCCCAGGTCCCAGCTGCTCGGGTGACTGAGGGGGGGAGGATCGCCTGAGCCAGGGATCACGCCACCGCATGCCAGCCTGGGTGACAGAGCAAGACCCTGTCTCGGAAAATATAAATAAACTAAAAACCAACAGAAACTGGGTGCATGTAGGGTGGAAGAAACGCCGCAGGAGACTAGCGAACGGCACCACAGGGTTTCTATCAGGAAGAACAGCACGTCTCCCAACCAAGTGCTCACGCCCTCATGAGACCCTGTGCTTGGGAAGCACCAGCGAGGCCACGTGGCTGGCCTCTTCCTGCTTTAAATCAAGTGGAACCAGACGCTGTGATGACACACAGGGACTATGACAAACCCTGGAGGTTCTAACTGAGAAAACAATGACATGTGTGAGTTCCTATGACAACGTCTCAAAACAATGGAAGGAGGGTACCGTTTGCAGATAAGACAACTTCTGAAGTCTATTCAAGTGTTACCTCTTGGGAAAATAGGGAAGACTCATTTTCTCCATAGACAGCGCACACACAGCACTTTGCCACACATAATACAAGGCGGTTTATGGCAGTGGCCGCATATTTTCACGTGTATCACCTTTTGGGCATCTTCTAGGTTTGCTAGAGCCGGCGGCTACTTTTATTCCCCACAAAACACACAGAAATGCATGAGCATTATCTCCTCTCATGGAGCATCTACACTAATAGGAAGAAGAATGTCGTGCTCCAAGTGTACCTGCAAACACGGTTTTCTTCTGAAAACCCAAGTGCATGCAAAGCAAACACGGCATATCACTAAAGCGCACAGGAGAGCAGAGCACCTCTGAGTAGAAAGCATGTAAAGGATAGCTAGTTGGGAACATTATTTTAAAACGTTTCTATGGATATGAGTTATCCCAGGGAGCCCGTTTGGTACCTGCATTCAAAGGCAATTCATTATTCGACATCCAACCTTTAACAGAAGGTTCACAGTAAGATCCCCGGAAACGGCATTCCCCTGGTGACTTTTCAATGCTCAGATTTCAGTATCGATACAGCTTGGTAAGCAGTCAGGAGAGGGGCGGCTCAGAGGCTGAAAGCACACAGGTCAGGGCCCTCCTGTGTCCGACAGCCTCACCTGGGCCTCGCTTTCTGCACTGCCCAGGGCTGCTCATGAGATTGTGCCGAAACGGATCTGTGCACGCCAAACAGCTCTCAGCAGGGGCTCAACAGCCAGAAGCCGTTCCACCACACCGTCATCCCCCTTCTAACCAGAGAACACCCGATACAGAAACAGGAGAAACAGGTATTAAATGAGTTGGCAAAGCCAAAATCCACCCGGATCTACCACTCCAAAACAAACATACACCACACTGCCCAATATTGATGGGAGCCAAAAACATGGAAGTCCTGAGAGCCCACACTGACCACAGCCAGACACCACTTCTGCAAGAACCAAGCACGCGCCTAGAGATCGCCCGTGATGACCCAGGAGAGCAGCTTGGAGCAGAGACAAACGTGAAGGAGAGGCACAGGGGCCAGGGTGCTGGGTGTGCCCGTCTGTGTGACCTCACTGAGATTGCTGACCTCTGGCCCTTGGTGTCCGTCCTGTGGAGGAGGTAGCCCCCAAATCCCTGCCTCCCTTCAGCGCTGACGGAGGCTGCCCTGAAGCCTCCCCAGGGCTGAGACCGCTTCGAAATCCTGTCAACTGCACACCCACATAAGCACACAAATAAACAAAGTGTCAAGTACGCAGACAGGAAAAGAAAAGTATGCCAATCCTCCCCTATCCAACAGGCATTGAAAAAGGAACAGGAAAATTGTGGTAGTCTTGAAACCACCACCAGCTATCACGTCCTGTTGAGATGTTTTAGCCAATCAGGAACATCTCTTTACCAAGCACCTGTGTGTTTAGGAAGTCCGTTGACAGATTCCAAACAACCTCGGAGCCTGCGACCTGACCCCCATTCTACGCGCATCACCTCTCCGGCGGAACAAGCCCTGGACACCATTCAGATGGTGAGGAACAGGAACAAGGGTAGCTTTCCCTGACCACCACCAAACAAGCTCGACCCCGAGGAGCCCGGAGAACAGCGACGTTTGCTTAGACGCTTTCCCACTGACCTTGTCAGAGCGAACGTTCCCATCCCACGCCACCCAGTGTTTGACTCTCCCTGGGATGCCAGCAGCCGCCAACCCTCACAACTCACAAGCTGGAAACAGAGGCCAAGCTGACAGGAGGGAGGCCTCTCTCCATCCCCTACTGAATTCGCTCAGGACACGGAGGTTCCCAAACACACACGGCCCCGGGTATTCCACACCTGGAGAACATTCTAACAACAGACGCTGCAAAGACGTTCCCCTAAAGAGAAACTCAGTTTCTAACTTCCCTTAGGGAAAAATAGGAGGCCCAGAACTTTCCAGAAAATCAAGCCTGGGAGGAAGCCCCTCACCTCTGGCACTTCCTAAACCTGCCTTCCCGCAGGTGCTCAGGGATGTCCCCGCGCCAGCCCCGTCCACCCAGGACGGCAGCAGGGCTCAGGCAGCCAGCACCTGGGCAGCAGGCGAAGCAACCCCAGGGTGAAAACGTCATCCCAGGCACCACTTCCCGGAGCCCCTCAGCAAGAAAAACAGAGGCGGGACCAGAACCGAGGGCTGACTCGAGGCTGGGGAGCCACAGACCCGCACAGCTCAATCATCGGACACGCTCCGCTGTGGACAGAGGAGCCCAGCCCAGGGAGAGGCCAGCACAGAGATCCTCGTGCCGGCTCCACGGGCCAGCGTCCCCCAGGGCTGCAAGTTTGCGATCACAGCTTCAGAATCGGGTTCCAGAATCTTCCGGAATCAAAGACACACCCAACTGTAAAGCTGCCAGGACAGCAGGGCCCAGGAGCAGGCTCAGGGGAGGAGCAGGTAGAAACCCCACACACAGCACACACGTGTGCATGCTTACTCCACACATGCCACCCCTTCACCCGATACTATACACGCAAACGCCTCTATGCACTCCATACACACCCTCAAATACACTCACCAAATGTGATGCGTGTACACACTCCACACACCCTCCAACATACACGACACACGCATGAACACGCTCACTCCACACACACCTGCTAAATACACTCACCACACACGCACAAACGTGACACACGTGCACACTCATTCCAGACCTCACGCCCCTCACCAAGTACACAGGTGCACACATCCCCAAGTCCAGCACCTGCAGACTCCACAAGCTTTGGTTTCCCCCACTGTTTCTCTCATCACATGAGATCCACACACACACACGTGTCATTTACTGACATCTAACACCCGGGGAGGCCCTTAGACAGAACTGCAGTCACAAGTCGGCTTCATTCAGGCATTCATCACCAGCCCCCGGAAGCCACCTCTCCTGTCCCCACGGGGAGGGGGGGCCGAGACCGCAGGCGTCGCTGGGCTTACAGATCCCCAGGCTGGCAACCCAGCGAAATCAGGAGGGCTCGGCCACGGCCCTGGAGGGAGACGGGTACTGGCTCAGGTATGCGGCACACGGGTCCTCATTTCCATGCGGCGTCACCTACGACAGCGTCGGGTGAAAGCCAGTGGGGCTTGGCATTCCTGGGATAGACGGTCCTGGAATTACAAGGGAAGCTTTTTCACTTCTCCCCTCTGAACACATGAGGTCCATGGTCCCCGCTCACATCTAACCCTGGGAATCGGAATCGGTGACTCCTTGTCCACCTGAGGACCACCCAAGAGGATCCACACACCTGCTGCAACAGCAGCACTGCACCTGGTCCGCAGGGTAGCAAAGCAAATCCCACCTTTTGACGAAAACTGGATTACCCCGACACTGGCAGCCTGCAGTGTGTATATATCGTCAGGCCCCCACATCTGCGGCGCCACCTGCAAGAGGAACACAAACCCTTAGTCCCGGGTTCTCACGATGGCCTGTGAGGTGGATGCTGGCACCTTCTCTCCTCCCAGTGGAGAGGAGAGAAGGCCAGGGCCAGAGCTGGCGTGTCAGGAGGGTCAGGGTTCAAAAACCCCATCATCCACCTCACACAGCAGCCCTGACCGTTCAAGTGACTTCTATCATCAGCCTGAAAATGGACCACAGTTACCAGTAATTCTGAGTGCTGTTCCTTCTGACGTCAGACATTTCGCTAGAAAGATTTTGCCAGATCTGCTTTCAAAATCCTATGCTATGAAATGTCTAACGAAAATCTGAGCTGTGAAATAAAGCACACATTTCAATGAATCCCAAAATGACTATCCCGAAGGAAGTTGTAACTTGAAGTGAAAAATACCCTCTAAAAGACATCAGCCAGAATTACCTGCCATCATTACTGATCCCATATGATTAATGAATTCTACAGCATCCTCTCAGATATAAACTTAAAACCATGAGCTGAATGCACATGTTAGCACAACCAAAGTTCTGCTTTCATAAGCAGCACAGGCGTCTCTGGAGAGGATTTTAATTGGGACTACAATGCGCACGGTGGTGGTAAGAGGTTTCATGCCGGCTGTTCTCCAAGGTGCAACACAGAAACACCACTAACCTCGAAGACACCTTTGTAACGGAGATGATGAGAGACGATGTGGACAGAATACTGGAAATATTTGAAAAGGAGAAACAATGCAAGGAAAGAATCTTATCAGTTACCCTTTAACACGCTTAGAAAAAACCGATTTCTCTTTTGGGATGATTAAAGAAGAAAACGACATTTCTGGATTTTTCTTTTTCTTGTCTTTTTTTTACATTTTCCTTTCTGAGACAGGGTCTTGGCTCTGTCACCAAGACTGGAGTACAGTGGAGCAATCACAGCTCACCGTAGCCTTAAGTGTTCTTCCCACCTCGGACTCCAGAGTAGCAGGGACCACAGGCACGCACCACCATACTCAGCTAATTTTTCTGTTGTGAGAGAGATGGGGTGTCTTGCTCTGTTGTCCAGGCTGCTCTTGAACTCCTTGGCCTCACAAAGTGCTGCGATTACATTACAGGCATAAGCCAGCGTGCCCAACCAACCTTTTTCTTAATTCTATAACAATTACGCCGCATTCAGAGGAAGGATAACTATTAGTGAGAAGAGACTTGGCGAAGCAATATGTTGATACGAAAACAAAATGGTAACAATTCCTCCTTGTGACATTTGAGTTTGAAACTGTTAACATACCAAGCAAAAATGATAGCTCAAATCAGGTTTTACAAAGAAGTCCAATAGATGATGATTCCAATTGTATGTTTGTTTCTAGATCTGAGAAAGTCAGTCATAGCCAACTTCTACAGTTTTGTTGCCATAGACCCAAGATTAAATCACAATGTGCGTGCGAACGTGCCCCAGGGTGCGGCAGGGAACCCCACGCCCACCAAGCACGCATATGCAGAAATATTTTGCCCAAATCTATTTTCCAACATAGAATTAAAGAGGTCCCAGATATACTTCTCTCTCTCCCCACCAAGTATGTGAGGTCAAGTTTATCCTAGTATTCGATAAAAAGGCTCATGTGAAAAAGGGAACAGCAACGCTCAGGCGACCCACGCAGGCCCCGGCAGACGCTCTATAGCAGAAGGGACGCGGCACAGGCAGGGCTGTGGGTGCACCTGCACCCTCGCTAACCTCATGGTGCAAGCACCCGAGGCTCTACAGATTCCACTCCCAGAGTTAGTGGGAAACTCCATCCTAGCACCGGGATGCTCTGCGTTGCTAGATGTACCTGCTTTAAGATATGCATGAACTGTCCTTACTCTACACACGAGACTCACTAGGAGATACTTTCAGATTTATCGGAAAAGAGACATTCCAGCAAATGCATTTCTGTAAGATTCTCTACCTCTTTTCACTGGGGGGGGTGGGGGAGGGGGGAGGGGGAAAAGGTAACTTGCCTCCAAGGGTTGGAGACAAAGCCGTTACTGCAAGACAAGAGTGCTGCGCACCCCGGGAACCGCTGCGCCACGAGGCACGAGGCACGAGGCACGAGGCACGGCCGTGCACCCCGGACGCAGGAGTAGCACACGAGGCTAGCACAGGTTGACGCCAGCCCTCTCCAGAAGCAGGCCTGTCCCTTCCTCCTCCCCCTCAGCCCCCAGCTCCCTCCAGGCCTCAGTGGCTGCTGACAGGGCAGAGGCCACAACTAGAGGAGGCTCTCAACTCCACCAGGGACAGGAGCCCCGGACGCTGGGGACTCCGCTGCTGCCCTCCGCGCCCACCTCCCTCTGCTCCGCCCTATCTCAGGAGCCAGGCGTGGCCACTTTGACCCTCTCCTTCCCTTCTGTGACTCCTACAAAAACCAGTCCAGCGAGTCCAGGCTGCCTCGCACGCCACGGATGCCCGGCACAGGCCACATGTCCTCATCCAAGCTCCTGGGGCAAGAAGGCTCTTGCAGTATTTCGCTTTCTGGTTGAGCATCCCCAGCCTGAAATCCAAAGTGCCCCGAAGAGCATTTCCTGCGAGTGTCATATGAGGGAGAGCTCGGAATGTTTCAGGTTTCAGAGCATTTTGGAGTAGGGACGCTCAGCCTGAATTTGAACGTCTTTTCAAGGAGGCCACACACTGAAGCCCCCGATGTCCGCCCCACACAATCCCAGCACACCCTCTGAAGTCCCCAGCAACAAGATTTTCTTTCTTCAAAAAAAATAAAAAATAAATAAATAAATAAAAAACCCCAAGTCACATAAACTCACACGCAACCACTGAAGGGGGTTGTGGACACCTGCACAGACTGGATGAAATGGAACTGTCACATCTTTACCAGGGTAATTTCAAGTCATTCCTCAAAACACACACCTGTTTTACTGAGCTGCATTTTAAGGTGAACACACACAAATCATTTCGGGGAAACAAATGTCACTTTGGGCCGTGTGTGGTTTCTTGACTCCTGGGAATAACTCAGCGTTCACACCCTCACTTCTGGATAAGGGAGAAGATGCAAAGAAATCTGTTAAAACAAAGACATGGAAACAAGTTTAAGAAGGGTTTGAAAGGTTCCTCCTGTCCCCCTGGAGGGGAGAGGAGGACGCCTGGAAGGCTTACGGGGGACAGGAGCACAGCCTCCTCGGTGTGCCATGGACGTCGCCTCGCTGAGGGGAGAGGACGATGCCTGGAAGGCTCACGGGGGTGGGAGCACAGCCTCCTCAGTGCTTTCTACACTCAGCAGCTTCAGAGATTCCCGTAGAAGCAGAACGCGTGAGAACCGAGTCCGGAACACACCCCAAGGAAAGGGGATGAGGGGTCAACAAAAGCATTCGCTCATTACCAAGGAGCACGGGCATGACGCCGCTTCAAAGAACGTGTGAAAAAGTCACTCACGGGTGTTTCAGAAAATAAGGGTAGCGTGAGATTGCTCTATCAGTTCAAACAGGCTGCCATCCCCCAGGCCATGAAGCCCCTGAGATGAGCCTCTCACAGTGAACAGAAGTCACTCGCACCTCTGCCAGAGAAAGTCCTACAAGCCGACACGTGACCTCACGAAACCTGGCCTACAGCCCGTCGACCACAGTGAGTCTGACACGGTACATCCCTCCAGATGGTTAAGGACCCCAGCCTTCTCGGCACCAGGGATGGGTATCGCGGAAGACAATTTTTCTGAGGGGTGGTTTTGAAATGCAACTGTTCCACCTCAGGTCAGGCATTGGATCCTCATAAGGAGCACCTCCGAGATCCCTTCACATGCCGTTTACAATAGGGTCCCAGCGCCTAGGAGAATCTAAATGCTGCCGCTGATCCAAGAGGAGGCAGAGCTCAGGCGGTCATGCTCACTTCGCCCGCCACTCACCTCCGGCTATGACCCCGGTCCCTAACAGACCATGGACCAGCACCAGTCTGCAGTCCAGGACTAAGCCCTACTGGCCAGCACACACACACCAGCCCAGGTGGAGACACTACTCGTGACCCTGGCTGGGCAGGAAGGAAGCCTGAGGGCCATTTCCTGACCAGGATGCCACACCCCCGACCCAAATACAGAGGTTCCCCATAAAAACCCACTGTACACTCACCAGAAAACAGAGCCACACCTGGGCAACACAACAAGACCCCCCCATCCCTGCAACAAAGAAAAGAAAAATTAGCCAGGCATGCTGGTGCGCGCCCCAGGTCCCAGCTGCTCGGGTGACTGAGGGGGGGAGGATCGCCTGAGCCAGGGATCACGCCACCGCATGCCAGCCTGGGTGACAGAGCAAGACCCTGTCTCGGAAAATATAAATAAACTAAAAACCAACAGAAACTGGGTGCATGTAGGGTGGAAGAAACGCCGCAGGAGACTAGCGAACGGCACCACAGGGTTTCTATCAGGAAGAACAGCACGTCTCCCAACCAAGTGCTCACGCCCTCATGAGACCCTGTGCTTGGGAAGCACCAGCGAGGCCACGTGGCTGGCCTCTTCCTGCTTTAAATCAAGTGGAACCAGACGCTGTGATGACACACAGGGACTATGACAAACCCTGGAGGTTCTAACTGAGAAAACAATGACATGTGTGAGTTCCTATGACAACGTCTCAAAACAATGGAAGGAGGGTACCGTTTGCAGATAAGACAACTTCTGAAGTCTATTCAAGTGTTACCTCTTGGGAAAATAGGGAAGACTCATTTTCTCCATAGACAGCGCACACACAGCACTTTGCCACACATAATACAAGGCGGTTTATGGCAGTGGCCGCATATTTTCACGTGTATCACCTTTTGGGCATCTTCTAGGTTTGCTAGAGCCGGCGGCTACTTTTATTCCCCACAAAACACACAGAAATGCATGAGCATTATCTCCTCTCATGGAGCATCTACACTAATAGGAAGAAGAATGTCGTGCTCCAAGTGTACCTGCAAACACGGTTTTCTTCTGAAAACCCAAGTGCATGCAAAGCAAACACGGCATATCACTAAAGCGCACAGGAGAGCAGAGCACCTCTGAGTAGAAAGCATGTAAAGGATAGCTAGTTGGGAACATTATTTTAAAACGTTTCTATGGATATGAGTTATCCCAGGGAGCCCGTTTGGTACCTGCATTCAAAGGCAATTCATTATTCGACATCCAACCTTTAACAGAAGGTTCACAGTAAGATCCCCGGAAACGGCATTCCCCTGGTGACTTTTCAATGCTCAGATTTCAGTATCGATACAGCTTGGTAAGCAGTCAGGAGAGGGGCGGCTCAGAGGCTGAAAGCACACAGGTCAGGGCCCTCCTGTGTCCGACAGCCTCACCTGGGCCTCGCTTTCTGCACTGCCCAGGGCTGCTCATGAGATTGTGCCGAAACGGATCTGTGCACGCCAAACAGCTCTCAGCAGGGGCTCAACAGCCAGAAGCCGTTCCACCACACCGTCATCCCCCTTCTAACCAGAGAACACCCGATACAGAAACAGGAGAAACAGGTATTAAATGAGTTGGCAAAGCCAAAATCCACCCGGATCTACCACTCCAAAACAAACATACACCACACTGCCCAATATTGATGGGAGCCAAAAACATGGAAGTCCTGAGAGCCCACACTGACCACAGCCAGACACCACTTCTGCAAGAACCAAGCACGCGCCTAGAGATCGCCCGTGATGACCCAGGAGAGCAGCTTGGAGCAGAGACAAACGTGAAGGAGAGGCACAGGGGCCAGGGTGCTGGGTGTGCCCGTCTGTGTGACCTCACTGAGATTGCTGACCTCTGGCCCTTGGTGTCCGTCCTGTGGAGGAGGTAGCCCCCAAATCCCTGCCTCCCTTCAGCGCTGACGGAGGCTGCCCTGAAGCCTCCCCAGGGCTGAGACCGCTTCGAAATCCTGTCAACTGCACACCCACATAAGCACACAAATAAACAAAGTGTCAAGTACGCAGACAGGAAAAGAAAAGTATGCCAATCCTCCCCTATCCAACAGGCATTGAAAAAGGAACAGGAAAATTGTGGTAGTCTTGAAACCACCACCAGCTATCACGTCCTGTTGAGATGTTTTAGCCAATCAGGAACATCTCTTTACCAAGCACCTGTGTGTTTAGGAAGTCCGTTGACAGATTCCAAACAACCTCGGAGCCTGCGACCTGACCCCCATTCTACGCGCATCACCTCTCCGGCGGAACAAGCCCTGGACACCATTCAGATGGTGAGGAACAGGAACAAGGGTAGCTTTCCCTGACCACCACCAAACAAGCTCGACCCCGAGGAGCCCGGAGAACAGCGACGTTTGCTTAGACGCTTTCCCACTGACCTTGTCAGAGCGAACGTTCCCATCCCACGCCACCCAGTGTTTGACTCTCCCTGGGATGCCAGCAGCCGCCAACCCTCACAACTCACAAGCTGGAAACAGAGGCCAAGCTGACAGGAGGGAGGCCTCTCTCCATCCCCTACTGAATTCGCTCAGGACACGGAGGTTCCCAAACACACACGGCCCCGGGTATTCCACACCTGGAGAACATTCTAACAACAGACGCTGCAAAGACGTTCCCCTAAAGAGAAACTCAGTTTCTAACTTCCCTTAGGGAAAAATAGGAGGCCCAGAACTTTCCAGAAAATCAAGCCTGGGAGGAAGCCCCTCACCTCTGGCACTTCCTAAACCTGCCTTCCCGCAGGTGCTCAGGGATGTCCCCGCGCCAGCCCCGTCCACCCAGGACGGCAGCAGGGCTCAGGCAGCCAGCACCTGGGCAGCAGGCGAAGCAACCCCAGGGTGAAAACGTCATCCCAGGCACCACTTCCCGGAGCCCCTCAGCAAGAAAAACAGAGGCGGGACCAGAACCGAGGGCTGACTCGAGGCTGGGGAGCCACAGACCCGCACAGCTCAATCATCGGACACGCTCCGCTGTGGACAGAGGAGCCCAGCCCAGGGAGAGGCCAGCACAGAGATCCTCGTGCCGGCTCCACGGGCCAGCGTCCCCCAGGGCTGCAAGTTTGCGATCACAGCTTCAGAATCGGGTTCCAGAATCTTCCGGAATCAAAGACACACCCAACTGTAAAGCTGCCAGGACAGCAGGGCCCAGGAGCAGGCTCAGGGGAGGAGCAGGTAGAAACCCCACACACAGCACACACGTGTGCATGCTTACTCCACACATGCCACCCCTTCACCCGATACTATACACGCAAACGCCTCTATGCACTCCATACACACCCTCAAATACACTCACCAAATGTGATGCGTGTACACACTCCACACACCCTCCAACATACACGACACACGCATGAACACGCTCACTCCACACACACCTGCTAAATACACTCACCACACACGCACAAACGTGACACACGTGCACACTCATTCCAGACCTCACGCCCCTCACCAAGTACACAGGTGCACACATCCCCAAGTCCAGCACCTGCAGACTCCACAAGCTTTGGTTTCCCCCACTGTTTCTCTCATCACATGAGATCCACACACACACACGTGTCATTTACTGACATCTAACACCCGGGGAGGCCCTTAGACAGAACTGCAGTCACAAGTCGGCTTCATTCAGGCATTCATCACCAGCCCCCGGAAGCCACCTCTCCTGTCCCCACGGGGAGGGGGGGCCGAGACCGCAGGCGTCGCTGGGCTTACAGATCCCCAGGCTGGCAACCCAGCGAAATCAGGAGGGCTCGGCCACGGCCCTGGAGGGAGACGGGTACTGGCTCAGGTATGCGGCACACGGGTCCTCATTTCCATGCGGCGTCACCTACGACAGCGTCGGGTGAAAGCCAGTGGGGCTTGGCATTCCTGGGATAGACGGTCCTGGAATTACAAGGGAAGCTTTTTCACTTCTCCCCTCTGAACACATGAGGTCCATGGTCCCCGCTCACATCTAACCCTGGGAATCGGAATCGGTGACTCCTTGTCCACCTGAGGACCACCCAAGAGGATCCACACACCTGCTGCAACAGCAGCACTGCACCTGGTCCGCAGGGTAGCAAAGCAAATCCCACCTTTTGACGAAAACTGGATTACCCCGACACTGGCAGCCTGCAGTGTGTATATATCGTCAGGCCCCCACATCTGCGGCGCCACCTGCAAGAGGAACACAAACCCTTAGTCCCGGGTTCTCACGATGGCCTGTGAGGTGGATGCTGGCACCTTCTCTCCTCCCAGTGGAGAGGAGAGAAGGCCAGGGCCAGAGCTGGCGTGTCAGGAGGGTCAGGGTTCAAAAACCCCATCATCCACCTCACACAGCAGCCCTGACCGTTCAAGTGACTTCTATCATCAGCCTGAAAATGGACCACAGTTACCAGTAATTCTGAGTGCTGTTCCTTCTGACGTCAGACATTTCGCTAGAAAGATTTTGCCAGATCTGCTTTCAAAATCCTATGCTATGAAATGTCTAACGAAAATCTGAGCTGTGAAATAAAGCACACATTTCAATGAATCCCAAAATGACTATCCCGAAGGAAGTTGTAACTTGAAGTGAAAAATACCCTCTAAAAGACATCAGCCAGAATTACCTGCCATCATTACTGATCCCATATGATTAATGAATTCTACAGCATCCTCTCAGATATAAACTTAAAACCATGAGCTGAATGCACATGTTAGCACAACCAAAGTTCTGCTTTCATAAGCAGCACAGGCGTCTCTGGAGAGGATTTTAATTGGGACTACAATGCGCACGGTGGTGGTAAGAGGTTTCATGCCGGCTGTTCTCCAAGGTGCAACACAGAAACACCACTAACCTCGAAGACACCTTTGTAACGGAGATGATGAGAGACGATGTGGACAGAATACTGGAAATATTTGAAAAGGAGAAACAATGCAAGGAAAGAATCTTATCAGTTACCCTTTAACACGCTTAGAAAAAACCGATTTCTCTTTTGGGATGATTAAAGAAGAAAACGACATTTCTGGATTTTTCTTTTTCTTGTCTTTTTTTTACATTTTCCTTTCTGAGACAGGGTCTTGGCTCTGTCACCAAGACTGGAGTACAGTGGAGCAATCACAGCTCACCGTAGCCTTAAGTGTTCTTCCCACCTCGGACTCCAGAGTAGCAGGGACCACAGGCACGCACCACCATACTCAGCTAATTTTTCTGTTGTGAGAGAGATGGGGTGTCTTGCTCTGTTGTCCAGGCTGCTCTTGAACTCCTTGGCCTCACAAAGTGCTGCGATTACATTACAGGCATAAGCCAGCGTGCCCAACCAA
Organism: Chlorocebus sabaeus; assembly: GCF_047675955.1. Classification (NCBI taxonomy): domain Eukaryota; kingdom Metazoa; phylum Chordata; class Mammalia; order Primates; family Cercopithecidae; genus Chlorocebus; species Chlorocebus sabaeus. The sequence goes on along the minus strand of NW_027327771.1, from coordinate 90,836 downwards.
CCTTTTTCTTAATTCTATAACAATTACGCCGCATTCAGAGGAAGGATAACTATTAGTGAGAAGAGACTTGGCGAAGCAATATGTTGATACGAAAACAAAATGGTAACAATTCCTCCTTGTGACATTTGAGTTTGAAACTGTTAACATACCAAGCAAAAATGATAGCTCAAATCAGGTTTTACAAAGAAGTCCAATAGATGATGATTCCAATTGTATGTTTGTTTCTAGATCTGAGAAAGTCAGTCATAGCCAACTTCTACAGTTTTGTTGCCATAGACCCAAGATTAAATCACAATGTGCGTGCGAACGTGCCCCAGGGTGCGGCAGGGAACCCCACGCCCACCAAGCACGCATATGCAGAAATATTTTGCCCAAATCTATTTTCCAACATAGAATTAAAGAGGTCCCAGATATACTTCTCTCTCTCCCCACCAAGTATGTGAGGTCAAGTTTATCCTAGTATTCGATAAAAAGGCTCATGTGAAAAAGGGAACAGCAACGCTCAGGCGACCCACGCAGGCCCCGGCAGACGCTCTATAGCAGAAGGGACGCGGCACAGGCAGGGCTGTGGGTGCACCTGCACCCTCGCTAACCTCATGGTGCAAGCACCCGAGGCTCTACAGATTCCACTCCCAGAGTTAGTGGGAAACTCCATCCTAGCACCGGGATGCTCTGCGTTGCTAGATGTACCTGCTTTAAGATATGCATGAACTGTCCTTACTCTACACACGAGACTCACTAGGAGATACTTTCAGATTTATCGGAAAAGAGACATTCCAGCAAATGCATTTCTGTAAGATTCTCTACCTCTTTTCACTGGGGGGGGTGGGGGAGGGGGGAGGGGGAAAAGGTAACTTGCCTCCAAGGGTTGGAGACAAAGCCGTTACTGCAAGACAAGAGTGCTGCGCACCCCGGGAACCGCTGCGCCACGAGGCACGAGGCACGAGGCACGAGGCACGGCCGTGCACCCCGGACGCAGGAGTAGCACACGAGGCTAGCACAGGTTGACGCCAGCCCTCTCCAGAAGCAGGCCTGTCCCTTCCTCCTCCCCCTCAGCCCCCAGCTCCCTCCAGGCCTCAGTGGCTGCTGACAGGGCAGAGGCCACAACTAGAGGAGGCTCTCAACTCCACCAGGGACAGGAGCCCCGGACGCTGGGGACTCCGCTGCTGCCCTCCGCGCCCACCTCCCTCTGCTCCGCCCTATCTCAGGAGCCAGGCGTGGCCACTTTGACCCTCTCCTTCCCTTCTGTGACTCCTACAAAAACCAGTCCAGCGAGTCCAGGCTGCCTCGCACGCCACGGATGCCCGGCACAGGCCACATGTCCTCATCCAAGCTCCTGGGGCAAGAAGGCTCTTGCAGTATTTCGCTTTCTGGTTGAGCATCCCCAGCCTGAAATCCAAAGTGCCCCGAAGAGCATTTCCTGCGAGTGTCATATGAGGGAGAGCTCGGAATGTTTCAGGTTTCAGAGCATTTTGGAGTAGGGACGCTCAGCCTGAATTTGAACGTCTTTTCAAGGAGGCCACACACTGAAGCCCCCGATGTCCGCCCCACACAATCCCAGCACACCCTCTGAAGTCCCCAGCAACAAGATTTTCTTTCTTCAAAAAAAATAAAAAATAAATAAATAAATAAAAAACCCCAAGTCACATAAACTCACACGCAACCACTGAAGGGGGTTGTGGACACCTGCACAGACTGGATGAAATGGAACTGTCACATCTTTACCAGGGTAATTTCAAGTCATTCCTCAAAACACACACCTGTTTTACTGAGCTGCATTTTAAGGTGAACACACACAAATCATTTCGGGGAAACAAATGTCACTTTGGGCCGTGTGTGGTTTCTTGACTCCTGGGAATAACTCAGCGTTCACACCCTCACTTCTGGATAAGGGAGAAGATGCAAAGAAATCTGTTAAAACAAAGACATGGAAACAAGTTTAAGAAGGGTTTGAAAGGTTCCTCCTGTCCCCCTGGAGGGGAGAGGAGGACGCCTGGAAGGCTTACGGGGGACAGGAGCACAGCCTCCTCGGTGTGCCATGGACGTCGCCTCGCTGAGGGGAGAGGACGATGCCTGGAAGGCTCACGGGGGTGGGAGCACAGCCTCCTCAGTGCTTTCTACACTCAGCAGCTTCAGAGATTCCCGTAGAAGCAGAACGCGTGAGAACCGAGTCCGGAACACACCCCAAGGAAAGGGGATGAGGGGTCAACAAAAGCATTCGCTCATTACCAAGGAGCACGGGCATGACGCCGCTTCAAAGAACGTGTGAAAAAGTCACTCACGGGTGTTTCAGAAAATAAGGGTAGCGTGAGATTGCTCGATCAGTTCAAACAGGCTGCCATCCCCCAGGCCATGAAGCCCCTGAGATGAGCCTCTCACAGTGAACAGAAGTCACTCGCACCTCTGCCAGAGAAAGTCCTACAAGCCGACACGTGACCTCACGAAACCTGGCCTACAGCCCGTCGACCACAGTGAGTCTGACACGGTACATCCCTCCAGATGGTTAAGGACCCCAGCCTTCTCGGCACCAGGGATGGGTATCGCGGAAGACAATTTTTCTGAGGGGTGGTTTTGAAATGCAACTGTTCCACCTCAGGTCAGGCATTGGATCCTCATAAGGAGCACCTCCGAGATCCCTTCACATGCCGTTTACAATAGGGTCCCAGCGCCTAGGAGAATCTAAATGCTGCCGCTGATCCAAGAGGAGGCAGAGCTCAGGCGGTCATGCTCACTTCGCCCGCCACTCACCTCCGGCTATGACCCCGGTCCCTAACAGACCATGGACCAGCACCAGTCTGCAGTCCAGGACTAAGCCCTACTGGCCAGCACACACACACCAGCCCAGGTGGAGACACTACTCGTGACCCTGGCTGGGCAGGAAGGAAGCCTGAGGGCCATTTCCTGACCAGGATGCCACACCCCCGACCCAAATACAGAGGTTCCCCATAAAAACCCACTGTACACTCACCAGAAAACAGAGCCACACCTGGGCAACACAACAAGACCCCCCCATCCCTGCAACAAAGAAAAGAAAAATTAGCCAGGCATGCTGGTGCGCGCCCCAGGTCCCAGCTGCTCGGGTGACTGAGGGGGGAGGATCGCCTGAGCCAGGGATCACGCCACCGCATGCCAGCCTGGGTGACAGAGCAAGACCCTGTCTCGGAAAATATAAATAAACTAAAAACCAACAGAAACTGGGTGCATGTAGGGTGGAAGAAACGCCGCAGGAGACTAGCGAACGGCACCACAGGGTTTCTATCAGGAAGAACAGCACGTCTCCCAACCAAGTGCTCACGCCCTCATGAGACCCTGTGCTTGGGAAGCACCAGCGAGGCCACGTGGCTGGCCTCTTCCTGCTTTAAATCAAGTGGAACCAGACGCTGTGATGACACACAGGGACTATGACAAACCCTGGAGGTTCTAACTGAGAAAACAATGACATGTGTGAGTTCCTATGACAACGTCTCAAAACAATGGAAGGAGGGTACCGTTTGCAGATAAGACAACTTCTGAAGTCTATTCAAGTGTTACCTCTTGGGAAAATAGGGAAGACTCATTTTCTCCATAGACAGCGCACACACAGCACTTTGCCACACATAATACAAGGCGGTTTATGGCAGTGGCCGCATATTTTCACGTGTATCACCTTTTGGGCATCTTCTAGGTTTGCTAGAGCCGGCGGCTACTTTTATTCCCCACAAAACACACAGAAATGCATGAGCATTATCTCCTCTCATGGAGCATCTACACTAATAGGAAGAAGAATGTCGTGCTCCAAGTGTACCTGCAAACACGGTTTTCTTCTGAAAACCCAAGTGCATGCAAAGCAAACACGGCATATCACTAAAGCGCACAGGAGAGCAGAGCACCTCTGAGTAGAAAGCATGTAAAGGATAGCTAGTTGGGAACATTATTTTAAAACGTTTCTATGGATATGAGTTATCCCAGGGAGCCCGTTTGGTACCTGCATTCAAAGGCAATTCATTATTCGACATCCAACCTTTAACAGAAGGTTCACAGTAAGATCCCCGGAAACGGCATTCCCCTGGTGACTTTTCAATGCTCAGATTTCAGTATCGATACAGCTTGGTAAGCAGTCAGGAGAGGGGCGGCTCAGAGGCTGAAAGCACACAGGTCAGGGCCCTCCTGTGTCCGACAGCCTCACCTGGGCCTCGCTTTCTGCACTGCCCAGGGCTGCTCATGAGATTGTGCCGAAACGGATCTGTGCACGCCAAACAGCTCTCAGCAGGGGCTCAACAGCCAGAAGCCGTTCCACCACACCGTCATCCCCCTTCTAACCAGAGAACACCCGATACAGAAACAGGAGAAACAGGTATTAAATGAGTTGGCAAAGCCAAAATCCACCCGGATCTACCACTCCAAAACAAACATACACCACACTGCCCAATATTGATGGGAGCCAAAAACATGGAAGTCCTGAGAGCCCACACTGACCACAGCCAGACACCACTTCTGCAAGAACCAAGCACGCGCCTAGAGATCGCCCGTGATGACCCAGGAGAGCAGCTTGGAGCAGAGACAAACGTGAAGGAGAGGCACAGGGGCCAGGGTGCTGGGTGTGCCCGTCTGTGTGACCTCACTGAGATTGCTGACCTCTGGCCCTTGGTGTCCGTCCTGTGGAGGAGGTAGCCCCCAAATCCCTGCCTCCCTTCAGCGCTGACGGAGGCTGCCCTGAAGCCTCCCCAGGGCTGAGACCGCTTCGAAATCCTGTCAACTGCACACCCACATAAGCACACAAATAAACAAAGTGTCAAGTACGCAGACAGGAAAAGAAAAGTATGCCAATCCTCCCCTATCCAACAGGCATTGAAAAAGGAACAGGAAAATTGTGGTAGTCTTGAAACCACCACCAGCTATCACGTCCTGTTGAGATGTTTTAGCCAATCAGGAACATCTCTTTACCAAGCACCTGTGTGTTTAGGAAGTCCGTTGACAGATTCCAAACAACCTCGGAGCCTGCGACCTGACCCCCATTCTACGCGCATCACCTCTCCGGCGGAACAAGCCCTGGACACCATTCAGATGGTGAGGAACAGGAACAAGGGTAGCTTTCCCTGACCACCACCAAACAAGCTCGACCCCGAGGAGCCCGGAGAACAGCGACGTTTGCTTAGACGCTTTCCCACTGACCTTGTCAGAGCGAACGTTCCCATCCCACGCCACCCAGTGTTTGACTCTCCCTGGGATGCCAGCAGCCGCCAACCCTCACAACTCACAAGCTGGAAACAGAGGCCAAGCTGACAGGAGGGAGGCCTCTCTCCATCCCCTACTGAATTCGCTCAGGACACGGAGGTTCCCAAACACACACGGCCCCGGGTATTTCACACCTGGAGAACATTCTAACAACAGACGCTGCAAAGACGTTCCCCTAAAGAGAAACTCAGTTTCTAACTTCCCTTAGGGAAAAATAGGAGGCCCAGAACTTTCCAGAAAATCAAGCCTGGGAGGAAGCCCCTCACCTCTGGCACTTCCTAAACCTGCCTTCCCGCAGGTGCTCAGGGATGTCCCCGCGCCAGCCCCGTCCACCCAGGACGGCAGCAGGGCTCAGGCAGCCAGCACCTGGGCAGCAGGCGAAGCAACCCCAGGGTGAAAACGTCATCCCAGGCACCACTTCCCGGAGCCCCTCAGCAAGAAAAACAGAGGCGGGACCAGAACCGAGGGCTGACTCGAGGCTGGGGAGCCACAGACCCGCACAGCTCAATCATCGGACACGCTCCGCTGTGGACAGAGGAGCCCAGCCCAGGGAGAGGCCAGCACAGAGATCCTCGTGCCGGCTCCACGGGCCAGCGTCCCCCAGGGCTGCAAGTTTGCGATCACAGCTTCAGAATCGGGTTCCAGAATCTTCCGGAATCAAAGACACACCCAACTGTAAAGCTGCCAGGACAGCAGGGCCCAGGAGCAGGCTCAGGGGAGGAGCAGGTAGAAACCCCACACACAGCACACACGTGTGCATGCTTACTCCACACATGCCACCCCTTCACCCGATACTATACACGCAAACGCCTCTATGCACTCCATACACACCCTCAAATACACTCACCAAATGTGATGCGTGTACACACTCCACACACCCTCCAACATACACGACACACGCATGAACACGCTCACTCCACACACACCTGCTAAATACACTCACCACACACGCACAAACGTGACACACGTGCACACTCATTCCAGACCTCACGCCCCTCACCAAGTACACAGGTGCACACATCCCCAAGTCCAGCACCTGCAGACTCCACAAGCTTTGGTTTCCCCCACTGTTTCTCTCATCACATGAGATCCACACACACACACGTGTCATTTACTGACATCTAACACCCGGGGAGGCCCTTAGACAGAACTGCAGTCACAAGTCGGCTTCATTCAGGCATTCATCACCAGCCCCCGGAAGCCACCTCTCCTGTCCCCACGGGGAGGGGGGGCCGAGACCGCAGGCGTCGCTGGGCTTACAGATCCCCAGGCTGGCAACCCAGCGAAATCAGGAGGGCTCGGCCACGGCCCTGGAGGGAGACGGGTACTGGCTCAGGTATGCGGCACACGGGTCCTCATTTCCATGCGGCGTCACCTACGACAGCGTCGGGTGAAAGCCAGTGGGGCTTGGCATTCCTGGGATAGACGGTCCTGGAATTACAAGGGAAGCTTTTTCACTTCTCCCCTCTGAACACATGAGGTCCATGGTCCCCGCTCACATCTAACCCTGGGAATCGGAATCGGTGACTCCTTGTCCACCTGAGGACCACCCAAGAGGATCCACACACCTGCTGCAACAGCAGCACTGCACCTGGTCCGCAGGGTAGCAAAGCAAATCCCACCTTTTGACGAAAACTGGATTACCCCGACACTGGCAGCCTGCAGTGTGTATATATCGTCAGGCCCCCACATCTGCGGCGCCACCTGCAAGAGGAACACAAACCCTTAGTCCCGGGTTCTCACGATGGCCTGTGAGGTGGATGCTGGCACCTTCTCTCCTCCCAGTGGAGAGGAGAGAAGGCCAGGGCCAGAGCTGGCGTGTCAGGAGGGTCAGGGTTCAAAAACCCCATCATCCACCTCACACAGCAGCCCTGACCGTTCAAGTGACTTCTATCATCAGCCTGAAAATGGACCACAGTTACCAGTAATTCTGAGTGCTGTTCCTTCTGACGTCAGACATTTCGCTAGAAAGATTTTGCCAGATCTGCTTTCAAAATCCTATGCTATGAAATGTCTAACGAAAATCTGAGCTGTGAAATAAAGCACACATTTCAATGAATCCCAAAATGACTATCCCGAAGGAAGTTGTAACTTGAAGTGAAAAATACCCTCTAAAAGACATCAGCCAGAATTACCTGCCATCATTACTGATCCCATATGATTAATGAATTCTACAGCATCCTCTCAGATATAAACTTAAAACCATGAGCTGAATGCACATGTTAGCACAACCAAAGTTCTGCTTTCATAAGCAGCACAGGCGTCTCTGGAGAGGATTTTAATTGGGACTACAATGCGCACGGTGGTGGTAAGAGGTTTCATGCCGGCTGTTCTCCAAGGTGCAACACAGAAACACCACTAACCTCGAAGACACCTTTGTAACGGAGATGATGAGAGACGATGTGGACAGAATACTGGAAATATTTGAAAAGGAGAAACAATGCAAGGAAAGAATCTTATCAGTTACCCTTTAACACGCTTAGAAAAAACCGATTTCTCTTTTGGGATGATTAAAGAAGAAAACGACATTTCTGGATTTTTCTTTTTCTTGTCTTTTTTTTACATTTTCCTTTCTGAGACAGGGTCTTGGCTCTGTCACCAAGACTGGAGTACAGTGGAGCAATCACAGCTCACCGTAGCCTTAAGTGTTCTTCCCACCTCGGACTCCAGAGTAGCAGGGACCACAGGCACGCACCACCATACTCAGCTAATTTTTCTGTTGTGAGAGAGATGGGGTGTCTTGCTCTGTTGTCCAGGCTGCTCTTGAACTCCTTGGCCTCACAAAGTGCTGCGATTACATTACAGGCATAAGCCAGCGTGCCCAACCAACCTTTTTCTTAATTCTATAACAATTACGCCGCATTCAGAGGAAGGATAACTATTAGTGAGAAGAGACTTGGCGAAGCAATATGTTGATACGAAAACAAAATGGTAACAATTCCTCCTTGTGACATTTGAGTTTGAAACTGTTAACATACCAAGCAAAAATGATAGCTCAAATCAGGTTTTACAAAGAAGTCCAATAGATGATGATTCCAATTGTATGTTTGTTTCTAGATCTGAGAAAGTCAGTCATAGCCAACTTCTACAGTTTTGTTGCCATAGACCCAAGATTAAATCACAATGTGCGTGCGAACGTGCCCCAGGGTGCGGCAGGGAACCCCACGCCCACCAAGCACGCATATGCAGAAATATTTTGCCCAAATCTATTTTCCAACATAGAATTAAAGAGGTCCCAGATATACTTCTCTCTCTCCCCACCAAGTATGTGAGGTCAAGTTTATCCTAGTATTCGATAAAAAGGCTCATGTGAAAAAGGGAACAGCAACGCTCAGGCGACCCACGCAGGCCCCGGCAGACGCTCTATAGCAGAAGGGACGCGGCACAGGCAGGGCTGTGGGTGCACCTGCACCCTCGCTAACCTCATGGTGCAAGCACCCGAGGCTCTACAGATTCCACTCCCAGAGTTAGTGGGAAACTCCATCCTAGCACCGGGATGCTCTGCGTTGCTAGATGTACCTGCTTTAAGATATGCATGAACTGTCCTTACTCTACACACGAGACTCACTAGGAGATACTTTCAGATTTATCGGAAAAGAGACATTCCAGCAAATGCATTTCTGTAAGATTCTCTACCTCTTTTCACTGGGGGGGGTGGGGGAGGGGGGAGGGGGAAAAGGTAACTTGCCTCCAAGGGTTGGAGACAAAGCCGTTACTGCAAGACAAGAGTGCTGCGCACCCCGGGAACCGCTGCGCCACGAGGCACGAGGCACGAGGCACGAGGCACGGCCGTGCACCCCGGACGCAGGAGTAGCACACGAGGCTAGCACAGGTTGACGCCAGCCCTCTCCAGAAGCAGGCCTGTCCCTTCCTCCTCCCCCTCAGCCCCCAGCTCCCTCCAGGCCTCAGTGGCTGCTGACAGGGCAGAGGCCACAACTAGAGGAGGCTCTCAACTCCACCAGGGACAGGAGCCCCGGACGCTGGGGACTCCGCTGCTGCCCTCCGCGCCCACCTCCCTCTGCTCCGCCCTATCTCAGGAGCCAGGCGTGGCCACTTTGACCCTCTCCTTCCCTTCTGTGACTCCTACAAAAACCAGTCCAGCGAGTCCAGGCTGCCTCGCACGCCACGGATGCCCGGCACAGGCCACATGTCCTCATCCAAGCTCCTGGGGCAAGAAGGCTCTTGCAGTATTTCGCTTTCTGGTTGAGCATCCCCAGCCTGAAATCCAAAGTGCCCCGAAGAGCATTTCCTGCGAGTGTCATATGAGGGAGAGCTCGGAATGTTTCAGGTTTCAGAGCATTTTGGAGTAGGGACGCTCAGCCTGAATTTGAACGTCTTTTCAAGGAGGCCACACACTGAAGCCCCCGATGTCCGCCCCACACAATCCCAGCACACCCTCTGAAGTCCCCAGCAACAAGATTTTCTTTCTTCAAAAAAAATAAAAAATAAATAAATAAATAAAAAACCCCAAGTCACATAAACTCACACGCAACCACTGAAGGGGGTTGTGGACACCTGCACAGACTGGATGAAATGGAACTGTCACATCTTTACCAGGGTAATTTCAAGTCATTCCTCAAAACACACACCTGTTTTACTGAGCTGCATTTTAAGGTGAACACACACAAATCATTTCGGGGAAACAAATGTCACTTTGGGCCGTGTGTGGTTTCTTGACTCCTGGGAATAACTCAGCGTTCACACCCTCACTTCTGGATAAGGGAGAAGATGCAAAGAAATCTGTTAAAACAAAGACATGGAAACAAGTTTAAGAAGGGTTTGAAAGGTTCCTCCTGTCCCCCTGGAGGGGAGAGGAGGACGCCTGGAAGGCTTACGGGGGACAGGAGCACAGCCTCCTCGGTGTGCCATGGACGTCGCCTCGCTGAGGGGAGAGGACGATGCCTGGAAGGCTCACGGGGGTGGGAGCACAGCCTCCTCAGTGCTTTCTACACTCAGCAGCTTCAGAGATTCCCGTAGAAGCAGAACGCGTGAGAACCGAGTCCGGAACACACCCCAAGGAAAGGGGATGAGGGGTCAACAAAAGCATTCGCTCATTACCAAGGAGCACGGGCATGACGCCGCTTCAAAGAACGTGTGAAAAAGTCACTCACGGGTGTTTCAGAAAATAAGGGTAGCGTGAGATTGCTCGATCAGTTCAAACAGGCTGCCATCCCCCAGGCCATGAAGCCCCTGAGATGAGCCTCTCACAGTGAACAGAAGTCACTCGCACCTCTGCCAGAGAAAGTCCTACAAGCTGACACGTGACCTCACGAAACCTGGCCTACAGCCCGTCGACCACAGTGAGTCTGACACGGTACATCCCTCCAGATGGTTAAGGACCCCAGCCTTCTCGGCACCAGGGATGGGTATCGCGGAAGACAATTTTTCTGAGGGGTGGTTTTGAAATGCAACTGTTCCACCTCAGGTCAGGCATTGGATCCTCATAAGGAGCACCTCCGAGATCCCTTCACATGCCGTTTACAATAGGGTCCCAGCGCCTAGGAGAATCTAAATGCTGCCGCTGATCCAAGAGGAGGCAGAGCTCAGGCGGTCATGCTCACTTCGCCCGCCACTCACCTCCGGCTATGACCCCGGTCCCTAACAGACCATGGACCAGCACCAGTCTGCAGTCCAGGACTAAGCCCTACTGGCCAGCACACACACACCAGCCCAGGTGGAGACACTACTCGTGACCCTGGCTGGGCAGGAAGGAAGCCTGAGGGCCATTTCCTGACCAGGATGCCACACCCCCGACCCAAATACAGAGGTTCCCCATAAAAACCCACTGTACACTCACCAGAAAACAGAGCCACACCTGGGCAACACAACAAGACCCCCCCATCCCTGCAACAAAGAAAAGAAAAATTAGCCAGGCATGCTGGTGCGCGCCCCAGGTCCCAGCTGCTCGGGTGACTGAGGGGGGGAGGATCGCCTGAGCCAGGGATCACGCCACCGCATGCCAGCCTGGGTGACAGAGCAAGACCCTGTCTCGGAAAATATAAATAAACTAAAAACCAACAGAAACTGGGTGCATGTAGGGTGGAAGAAACGCCGCAGGAGACTAGCGAACGGCACCACAGGGTTTCTATCAGGAAGAACAGCACGTCTCCCAACCAAGTGCTCACGCCCTCATGAGACCCTGTGCTTGGGAAGCACCAGCGAGGCCACGTGGCTGGCCTCTTCCTGCTTTAAATCAAGTGGAACCAGACGCTGTGATGACACACAGGGACTATGACAAACCCTGGAGGTTCTAACTGAGAAAACAATGACATGTGTGAGTTCCTATGACAACGTCTCAAAACAATGGAAGGAGGGTACCGTTTGCAGATAAGACAACTTCTGAAGTCTATTCAAGTGTTACCTCTTGGGAAAATAGGGAAGACTCATTTTCTCCATAGACAGCGCACACACAGCACTTTGCCACACATAATACAAGGCGGTTTATGGCAGTGGCCGCATATTTTCACGTGTATCACCTTTTGGGCATCTTCTAGGTTTGCTAGAGCCGGCGGCTACTTTTATTCCCCACAAAACACACAGAAATGCATGAGCATTATCTCCTCTCATGGAGCATCTACACTAATAGGAAGAAGAATGTCGTGCTCCAAGTGTACCTGCAAACACGGTTTTCTTCTGAAAACCCAAGTGCATGCAAAGCAAACACGGCATATCACTAAAGCGCACAGGAGAGCAGAGCACCTCTGAGTAGAAAGCATGTAAAGGATAGCTAGTTGGGAACATTATTTTAAAACGTTTCTATGGAATGAGTTATCCCAGGGAGCCCGTTTGGTACCTGCATTCAAAGGCAATTCATTATTCGACATCCAACCTTTAACAGAAGGTTCACAGTAAGATCCCCGGAAACGGCATTCCCCTGGTGACTTTTCAATGCTCAGATTGCAGTATCGATACAGCTTGGTAAGCAGTCAGGAGAGGGGCGGCTCAGAGGCTGAAAGCACACAGGTCAGGGCCCTCCTGTGTCCGACAGCCTCACCTGGGCCTCGCTTTCTGCACTGCCCAGGGCTGCTCATGAGATTGTGCCGAAACGGAGCTGTGCACGCCAAACAGCTCTCAGCAGGGGCTCAACAGCCAGAAGCCGTTCCACCACACCGTCATCCCCCTTCTAACCAGAGAACACCCGATACAGAAACAGGAGAAACAGGTATTAAATGAGTTGGCAAAGCCAAAATCCACCCGGATCTACCACTCCAAAACAAACATACACCACACTGCCCAATATTGATGGGAGCCAAAAACATGGAAGTCCTGAGAGCCCACACTGACCACAGCCAGACACCACTTCTGCAAGAACCAAGCACGCGCCTAGAGATCGCCCGTGATGACCCAGGAGAGCAGCTTGGAGCAGAGACAAACGTGAAGGAGAGGCACAGGGGCCAGGGTGCTGGGTGTGCCCGTCTGTGTGACCTCACTGAGATTGCTGACCTCTGGCCCTTGGTGTCCGTCCTGTGGAGGAGGTAGCCCCCAAATCCCTGCCTCCCTTCAGCGCTGACGGAGGCTGCCCTGAAGCCTCCCCAGGGCTGAGACCGCTTCGAAATCCTGTCAACTGCACACCCACATAAGCACACAAATAAACAAAGTGTCAAGTACGCAGACAGGAAAAGAAAAGTATGCCAATCCTCCCCTATCCAACAGGCATTGAAAAAGGAACAGGAAAATTGTGGTAGTCTTGAAACCACCACCAGCTATCACGTCCTGTTGAGATGTTTTAGCCAATCAGGAACATCTCTTTACCAAGCACCTGTGTGTTTAGGAAGTCCGTTGACAGATTCCAAACAACCTCGGAGCCTGCGACCTGACCCCCATTCTACGCGCATCACCTCTCCGGCGGAACAAGCCCTGGACACCATTCAGATGGTGAGGAACAGGAACAAGGGTAGCTTTCCCTGACCACCACCAAACAAGCTCGACCCCGAGGAGCCCGGAGAACAGCGACGTTTGCTTAGACGCTTTCCCACTGACCTTGTCAGAGCGAACGTTCCCATCCCACGCCACCCAGTGTTTGACTCTCCCTGGGATGCCAGCAGCCGCCAACCCTCACAACTCACAAGCTGGAAACAGAGGCCAAGCTGACAGGAGGGAGGCCTCTCTCCATCCCCTACTGAATTCGCTCAGGACACGGAGGTTCCCAAACACACACGGCCCCGGGTATTCCACACCTGGAGAACATTCTAACAACAGACGCTGCAAAGACGTTCCCCTAAAGAGAAACTCAGTTTCTAACTTCCCTTAGGGAAAAATAGGAGGCCCAGAACTTTCCAGAAAATCAAGCCTGGGAGGAAGCCCCTCACCTCTGGCACTTCCTAAACCTGCCTTCCCGCAGGTGCTCAGGGATGTCCCCGCGCCAGCCCCGTCCACCCAGGACGGCAGCAGGGCTCAGGCAGCCAGCACCTGGGCAGCAGGCGAAGCAACCCCAGGGTGAAAACGTCATCCCAGGCACCACTTCCCGGAGCCCCTCAGCAAGAAAAACAGAGGCGGGACCAGAACCGAGGGCTGACTCGAGGCTGGGGAGCCACAGACCCGCACAGCTCAATCATCGGACACGCTCCGCTGTGGACAGAGGAGCCCAGCCCAGGGAGAGGCCAGCACAGAGATCCTCGTGCCGGCTCCACGGGCCAGCGTCCCCCAGGGCTGCAAGTTTGCGATCACAGCTTCAGAATCGGGTTCCAGAATCTTCCGGAATCAAAGACACACCCAACTGTAAAGCTGCCAGGACAGCAGGGCCCAGGAGCAGGCTCAGGGGAGGAGCAGGTAGAAACCCCACACACAGCACACACGTGTGCATGCTTACTCCACACATGCCACCCCTTCACCCGATACTATACACGCAAACGCCTCTATGCACTCCATACACACCCTCAAATACACTCACCAAATGTGATGCGTGTACACACTCCACACACCCTCCAACATACACGACACACGCATGAACACGCTCACTCCACACACACCTGCTAAATACACTCACCACACACGCACAAACGTGACACACGTGCACACTCATTCCAGACCTCACGCCCCTCACCAAGTACACAGGTGCACACATCCCCAAGTCCAGCACCTGCAGACTCCACAAGCTTTGGTTTCCCCCACTGTTTCTCTCATCACATGAGATCCACACACACACACGTGTCATTTACTGACATCTAACACCCGGGGAGGCCCTTAGACAGAACTGCAGTCACAAGTCGGCTTCATTCAGGCATTCATCACCAGCCCCCGGAAGCCACCTCTCCTGTCCCCACGGGGAGGGGGGGCCGAGACCGCAGGCGTCGCTGGGCTTACAGATCCCCAGGCTGGCAACCCAGCGAAATCAGGAGGGCTCGGCCACGGCCCTGGAGGGAGACGGGTACTGGCTCAGGTATGCGGCACACGGGTCCTCATTTCCATGCGGCGTCACCTACGACAGCGTCGGGTGAAAGCCAGTGGGGCTTGGCATTCCTGGGATAGACGGTCCTGGAATTACAAGGGAAGCTTTTTTACTTCTCCCCTCTGATCACATGAATAAGGTCACCTGACGCCCGCCCTTCGCACCAAACATACAAACTGTTTTTCACACAAGACTGTGATGGAGCTAGCTCTCAGCTGAAAGCAAATACGTGAAACTTTATTTTCCCCATTTTGGATGGAGTGTGAAGACTGTCAGCAATCCAGGGCCCCAGTGTGAAGCAGAGAACAGATGATCTGACTCCCGCCTGAACATTTTCTTCCCTCCCCTCTCTTGGATATTGAACACCCTCAGAGCTACTGAGTCACCCACATTTGCAGGTCATTTATCCAGCCACCAAGATAACGTAATTATGCGAGAAAAATGCCTTCTCAGGGCTTTATCATACTCAGGAAGGAAGCTCAGAAGGCTAGGGAAGGCCAAGAAAGGGGGAGCGTCCTCCAAACAGACAAAAACCGAGGAAACCTGTGCAGAGACTCTCTCAAGAGAGCAGAAACAGAGTCCGCGGTAGCCTTTTTGGCCCTGTTGGCCGCAGCCCTGCATTAGGTGACACACTTTCCACAGATGCATCCTGCTGGACCCATTTGAAAAATCCCGCTCGCGAGACACTGACACCCACTTCCAGCTCCTGCAAGACCGGCTGCAGCCCCACTCCACCCCGGGGCCAAGTCTCATTGGTTGGGAAGGGGATCTCACTGCTCAAACACTCCCTGCAAACAAAAAATCCAAAACCCCTCTTAAAGAATGTTTACTATAACCTCAAAAGACGACTCATCCCAAGACCATGGAAGATACACACACCTGACATCTGGTGGGCATCAGTGTCCAACGCCACGGCTTCCGTGTGGCGTGTGAAGCTGGAGTCCTGTCACGGTGACTCAGGCTGGGGTCTGAATAGGGGTCTTAAAAGCAACTAAGCAACTAGGACGTACACCCCAAAACCCAAGTCCCCACACTCATGTACCTGTCAAATGCTGCGTGGCCATCACCACCAGATGTGAACCAAGATCGATCTGTATCCTGTGGCCCTCATAACCTCCGTACATGCCTGGGCCCAGCACAGGCCTGCACGGTACCCTGCTCACCTCCAGTGGGGCTCTCTCCTGCCAAGGGGGATGGCCCTGAATTAAGTTGAGATTTCCAAAGCTCTACAAAAGTCATCCTTCCTCCTGCTGGTTCAGAAGGCCTAAAGCCCTGAAGACACCAGTGAGAATTGAGCTAGCCTCTTAAGACAGCTCAAACACCTACACACAGGAACGCTGGACCTCTCTGCCCTGGAGAGCAGCCGATAACCCGCTGGGCTAAACAGAAGGCACAGACATCACACACCCAGAAGCAAGTGGTGCTCACGTTTGCATTCCAGGAGCCGCCCATGTGAGTCCCCCCCTCCAAGGCTTCCAAGTCCCACTTGATTGTTTTCATCATATCTCTATAACATCAGAGACATTATATCTCGTGGTATGTATGAGATCGCCTCTACTTTTACGAGCACATATGCTCCCTGAGTTACCATGGGATGAAACTGTTCCAATAAACCCAGCGTAAGCTGAAAATATCCTAAATAGAAAGTGCATTTGACATAATAGTTTCAACTTACAACGGGTTCATCCAGAGGCAGCCCATCTCGATTCGAACAATGCACCGAGTGTGACTAGTTCACACCATCACAAGGTTGAAAAACAATCACAAATGTAACCATTGTGAGCTAGGGACCATCTGTATTGTGGCTCCTGTCTTCAGAGACAACAGAAACCTCTTCTTAGACAAGAATCACGATTTATAATCCTCAAAATGTTTAACTAAAATTAGTTTAACAATCTACAGGTTCAAACAAAGCCGAAGTAGGCCCACAAGGCCGTTTGTGCCATTCACTAAGACACATGACTCTGTAGTAACCCTCACCACAGCCCCTCATGGTGGGTCCCACAGGTGGCTGAGGCTTGTGGCTACGGACACTAATGAAACCAAAATCAGTATGCAGGTGCAGTCAAGTCATATGACTTCTCCACTAGAATATGCACAAATATTCATCAGCAAATCTGATCTTTGCTTTACCTCCCCCTCCCATGACCTAAAAAGGAGTCCACCACACACACACCCCACTTGAAAAAAAATTCGTCCTTGCATTCAATTCTGGGCATTTGGAATAGACCTAATGGGGGATTAAACCTTTCCTCCAACCCATTGATTAGTCTTCTTAGAGGATGAAGGATTTTGCATAACACAAGTCAGCATGTAAAAGATCTTGTATAGAAACATACTTTCGAGTGGTCGTCATAGTGATTCAATATACAAAGGACCCAACACACAGCACAATGTCTATTAGAAGAATGATTAATTTGTTCCCCTAAAAATCCTAATATCTACATAGAAAAAATACCCTACACACATTTTATCATTCTTTACCAGTATAGTCATACAAAGGAGTATCACAAAAGCAAAAGAACACATTTGGTTTGACTCACAGTTCTAAATTTAATATAAAATTGCAAAAACCACCAAGACAAACATGACTATGAAGTATTTAACGATCTTCACCTAAATTCAAGTCACCATTCAACCACCAATACCTCTGCTCTCCTTACAGGAACTTTCCAAAAGTCAATTCTGGAATTAACAGGACAAATTTTTCTGGTGATAGAAATTAGGAAGAAATTGGTTGAAGACTGTTCCTTGGCTGTCAAATTTTTCTCAATAATATTTTGTAAAATAAAAGCGTCAAACAGATCTTTACATTAACTTACAATCTATCAAGCAATACTGGAGCAAGCTTTAAATATTAGCCACATTCTCACAAGACAGGGATGCCCTCTCTCACCACTCCTATTCAACATAGTGTTGGAAGTTCTCGCTAGGGCAATTAGGCAAGAGAAAGAAATCAAGGGTATTCAGTTAGGAAAAGAAGAAGTCAAATTGTCCCTATTTGCAGATGACATGATTGTATATTTAGAAACCCCCATTGTCTCAGCCCAAAATCTCCTTAAGCTGATAAGCAACTTCAGCAAAGTCTCAGCATACAAAATTAATGTGCAAAAATCACAAGCATTCTTATACACCAGTAACAGACAAACAGAGAGCCAAATCAGGAATGAACTTCCATTCACAATTGCTTCAAAGAGAATAAAATACCTAGGAATCCAACTTACAAGGGATGTAAAGGACCTCTTCAAGGAGAACTACAAACCACTGCTCAGTGAAATCAAAGAGGACACAAACAAATGGAAGAACATACCATGCTCATGGATAGGAAAAATCAATATCATGAAAATGGCCATACTGCCCAAGGTAATTTATAGATTCAATGCCATCCCCATCAAGCTACCAATGAGTTTCTTCACAGAATTGGAAAAAACTGCTTTAAAGTTCATATGGAACCAAAAAAGAGCCCGCATCTCCAAGACAATCCTAAGTCAAAAGAACAAAGCCAGAGGCATCACGCTACCTGACTTCAAACTATACAAGGCTACAGTAACCAAAACAGCATGGTACTGGTACCAAAACAGATATATAGACCAATGGAACGGAACAGAGTCCTCAGAAATAATACCACACATCTACAGCCATCTGATCTTTGACAAACCTGAGAGAAACAAGAAATGGGGAAAGGATTCCCTATTTAATAAATGGTGCTGGGAAAATTGGCTAGCCATAAGTAGAAAGCTGAAACTGGATCCTTTCCTTACTCCTTATACGAAAATTAATTCAAGATGGATTAGAGACTTAAATGTTAGACCTAATACCATAAAAGTCCTAGAGGAAAACCTAGGTAGTACCATTCAGGACATAGGCATGGGCAAAGACTTCATGTCTAAAACACCAAAAGCAACAGCAGCAAAAGCCAAAATTGACAAATGGGATCTCATTAAACTAAAGAGCTTCTGCACAGCAAAAGAAACTACCAGAGTGAACAGGCAACCTACAGAATGGGAGAAAATTTTTGCAATCTACTCATCTGACAAGGGGCTAATATCCAGAACCTACAAAGAACTCAAACAAATTTACAAGAAAAAAAACAACCCCATCAAAAAGTGGGCAAAGGATATGAACAGACAGTTCTCAAAAGAAGACATTCATACAGCCAACAGACACACGAAAAAATGCTCATCATCACTGGCCATCAGAGAAATGCAAATCAAAACCACAATGATACACCATCTCACACCAGTCAGAATGGCAAACATTAAAAAGTCAAGAAACAACAGGTGCTGGAGAGGATGTGGAGAAATAGGAACACTTTTACACTGTTGGTGGGATTGTAAACTAGTTCAACCATTATGGAAAACAGTATGGCGATTCCTCAAGGATCTAGAACTAGATGTACCATATGACCCAGCCATCCTATTACTGGGTATATACCCAAAGGATTATAAATTATGCTGCCATAAAGACACATGCACATGTATGTTTATTGCGGCACTATTCACAATAGCAAAGACTTGGAATCAACCCAAATGTCCATCAGTGACAGATTGGATTAAGAAAATGTGGCACATATACACCATGGAATACTATGCAGCCATAAAAAAGGATGAGTTTGTGTCCTTTGTAGGGACATGGATGCAGCTGGAAACCATCATTCTTAGCAAACTATCACAAGAACAGAAAACCAAACACCACATGTTCTCACTCATAGGTGGGAACTGAACAATGAGATCACTTGGACTTGGGAAGGGGAACATCACACACCGGGGCCTATCATGGGGGAGGGGGGGAGGGATTGCATTGGGAGTTATACCTGATGTAAATGACGAGTTGATGGGTGCAGCACACCAACATGGCACAAGTATACATATGTAACAAACCTGCACGTTATGCACATGTACCCTACAACTTAAAGTATAATAATAAATTTAAAAAATAAATAAATCATGCTGCTATAAAGACAAAAAATATATATATTAGCCACATTCTGTCAGGGCTGACATTAAATCAGCCTCAGTCTCATGTCTTGCAGCATCCACAGCTCATTTTCTCAAAACCACTTAAGATTTCAAAATTAACTCAGTTAAACAATGTAAGTCATCTCCTTGATCTTTGACATGAAGGGGTAATTTTCCCCCAAAATAGTACCTCTTTCCTTGACATGATTTAATCTGCAGTTAGAGTATTTAACAGGGTTTTTTTCCTTCATAGAAAATAAAATATACACCTTTCCAATATGAAAAACACTAACTGATAACACTTTTGACCTGGTTCAGCTATAGTTTGTTTTTTTTTTTTAAAGTTTAAAAAAGGAACCTAACTACATCTTTGGACCTTATGTGAGGTCGTGTCCAGGGTCACTGGGACCCCCGCTTGGTTAGTGCAGCCAGGTACCAATTGAAGACAGAAACCCAAGAGTTCACTCAAAGCCCCTTCCCAGTGGTTCATCCTAGTGGAATCCATGGGCACAAAGGAATACAGCATTCCACGGAGGGCTTTGGGGATAGGCTGCTTGAGAACAAAGAAGTGGCTCACGTCCCCCAAGTATAAAAGTCAGTGACTGCTCCCAGCTTCAATGCAGCATCATCCACATCAGCCAAGGTCTGGAATCACCCGAGACCCCATCAACAGGGGATGAACGGAACGTGGCCCGAACATACACAGAAGCAATACTCCACCACACAGCAGAGAGCCCTGTCATCTGCGGCAGCATGGATGGAGCTGGAGTACATTACGTTAAGCAAATGAGCCAAGCAAAGAAACAGCGCATGTTCTCACTCAAGCAGGAGCTGAGAGATCTCATGGAGGCCAAGAGTAGGTGGTGAACAGGGCCCAGCAGAGCCCACTCATAAGCAGGATGGGCAGAGGCTGGTAACGGGCACTAACAGCCTAATGGGAGCACAAGACCTACTATTGACAAATCAGCAGGGGGATGGCAGTGGGTCATCTACTGTGTATTTCAAAACAGCTAGGAGAGAATAATTTGAACATTACCAGCACAAGGAAAAGAAAATGTTTGAAGTGAAAGACATCCCAAGTACCCAGATTTAATCAATATAGGGATGAATCAAAATATCACATGCATTCCGAAAATATGTATATATATTATGTATCAACAAAAAGAAAAACTAATGACAGAACCATTTGCGAAGCACGTGCAGGAGAAGAATGGGAAGCCTGACATGGTGGCTGTGTGTCCCCACCCAAATCTCATGCTGAACTCTAACCCTGTGTTGGAAGTGAGCCCTGGTGGGAGGTGATTGACTCATGGCGGTGGTTTCTAATGGTTTAGCAAAATCCCCCCCAAGTGCTGTCCTCGTGACAGTTCTCCTGAGATCTGGTTGTTTGGAAGTGCATGGAACCTTCCCCTTCCAGCCATGTGAAGGCATGCCTGCCTCCTCTTCACCTTCCACCCTGATTGTAAGTTTCCCCAGATGTAGAAGCCTGTACAGTCCACAGAACTGTATGCCGATTAAACCTTTTTTTCCTTATTACCCAGCCTCAGGTAGTTCTTTTATTGTAGTGGAAGAACAGTACAGTTCTCAGGACCAGCAATGTTTTCCTTCTACCCAGTGGCCAACAAGGTCCCACACCCTAGCTGGTTTTCTGAAGCCTTTGCCAGAACACTAAGGCTGTTTTGGGGATACTAACTCCCCATCTCTGGCAAACCAGATGGGGCATCCTATTTCCCTTTTACCACCTTTGAGAGAGACCCCACCTCTGAAATGACCTCTGCCAGGGGCCTCCTTCAGCAGCAGCAAAGCTGAGTATTCCTTGCACTTCCCTTCTTCTGAACAAGTGAACATTTTAAGCTTGTTTTTCCATCTTCCCAGCTCATTGGAAAAAAAAAAAAAAAAATCTTATGCTTTTTATACACACACACACACACACACACACACACACACACACGAGAAGTGCCATGAGGGCAGGGGCTCTTGTTTTCCCAGATCTGAGCCTGGCCCTCAAACACTAGCTGAATTCCTACTAACATGATATCCAGAGGCAGAAATGCAAATATCCCCACGACTTCAAATACCCTAAGGATCTAACAGGCCTAGTGGCCCATGTAACTATGGTTTGTGCAGGGCCATTCAACTGGTGTCCAAATCCCTATCCAAGTGAGCTCTTTAATTTTAGGACTTTTCAGACAGCTTTTTTTGGTTGTTCTGTTTTGTTTTTGTTAAAGGGATCTATTACAGTTACAGTCAAGAATATCCCAGGCCAAGTATGGTGGCTTATGCCTGTAATCCCAGCACTTTGGGAGGCCAAGGTGAGTGGATCACCTGAGGTCAGGAGTTCAAGACCAGCCTGGACAACATGTTGAAACCCCGTCTCTACTAATACAAAAATGAACCAGCCATGGTAGCAGGCACTTATCTCAGCTACTCAGGAGACTGAGGCAGGAGAATGGCGTGAACCAGGAGGTGAGGCTGCAGTGAGCCAAGATCATGCCATTGCATTCCAGCCTGGGCAACAGAGTAAGACTGTCTCAAAAAAATAAAAATAAACCAATATGCCCACTTACTTCTTCACCAATGTCAGATATATCAGTTAAAACAAAAATGTGAAACATGTTTTTAAATTTCAGTGTTGAATTTAACCATATCTTTTGAGATATGGAGATAGAAGTTCCCCAAGGATCAGGGGAGAAAAAAGTTAAGAAAATTTCAAAACCTCAGGAGAAAAACAAGTATGGGGTAAGACCTCAAGGCAAAACTTTTTCTTTGTACTTTGATTTCAAAAGAACAGAGATACCAAAAATATGAAGTCTCCCATCTGCATTTTATACTCCTCTATGTCCTTTGAAAGGCTGGAGATGGGATCCCAGGTTCCAAAGTGCCCGGCCACGGCTCACATCAGGTGGATCCCTCTACATCCTTTGAAAGGATGAAGATGGGATCCCAGGTTCCAAAGTGCCTGGCCACGGCTCACATCAGGTGGCATCTTTCACAGCCGTTTACTCCCCTGTGTCTAGAGAGCTCTGTGGCCCAATTTACACAAAAAGGTCCTAATTTACACACGTTCATCACTTTGAACAAAGTCTCAAGAAATGAGACAAATATTGATACTCCACAGAAGTATTCTCTTCCGAAAAGTCAAGTGTCAGGCTTCCATGAGCCAGGCAGCTTGGTTACAGAAAGCACTGGCTGACTTGCTGGTTTAATGTTAAATGCATTTAAAATGCTAAGTGATCCGGCCCCCGCCAGTGGGTGTGTGTGTTGAGCTGGCTGTAGTAGTGATGCACACAGGACCATGTTCTTTCCTTTGGTTTTGCTTCAAGCAGAGCACCCCACACCCAGGAAGAGGCCATAGGATGGCATCGAGGTCTAGGACAGTTCTAAGGAGAGCTGCAGGCTGACTGCCTCATCCGTAAATAGTCTCTCATTTCAGAGGAAATCATTGAACAGAGTTCATAACACGTGAATGTTAAAATTTCTTATTTCTAATTTCATCGCATTAGAACTTTTGAATAACAGATGTGCACCTGCTCCAAGTCAATGAGGATGCTCGGACAGTCTCTCACAGGTCCTCCGCCTCTACATCCCACCTAGAAAACGTCAGCTCAAGCCGATCACAGCGCAGTGCGATTTTCTATAATGTGCACGCCTGCATCTCAGCAGAGATGTGAATGTCTAGAATGTGCCTGACAGGCCCAGGAGGAACTGCAGCAGCTGTGGGGACACACTCCGCTTAGGAATCCGATTTGGAGGGAACTCAAGGCAACTAAAACTAGTTCCACTGTTTTTTCTTGGCAAGGTTTGACCAGGGAAACTTATCACTGTTGCTAATTCATGGTAATTGGGATGGGGACTTAACAGTAATTAGAGCAATTACAGAATTTGCTAGTCAATTACAATGGCACAGATTCCTGAGAATGGAAGAACTGTTGCCCAGGAATAGAGTTCAAGATGTCCTCCCCATGCCCCGGGAAACATGGCATTTCCATGCACCCCTGCTTTGGTCCCCCAGCCACCACCCTCCTGATCTCAGCCATCTGATGGCATCACTCCCCACAGCTGGAAACACCTGACCTCTTGTCACCCTCCCATCTCCCCTGCCTTCTTCCAGCCCGGGGTCTTCAGGGATGCCCACAGAAGGGACCAGGAAACCAGGGCCTGCATTCAAAGTCCTCCACGGCAGGACAATCACCAACGGCCAATACTCCCAGAACCTTCCACCTCTAAAACGCTGCATTCTCTTTGCTATGTACACACGGAAGCATGTCAGGTTCCACCTAAAGGTATCATCAGGTTCCACGCTGGTCAGGAGCCCAAGCCTAGTCACTCTGCGTGACTCAATTCACCATCCACCGAGAAGCCTGCAGCTTGGATGGTGGATGCATTTCCCCTGAAGACTCAGAGACGGGAGCCTGGCCAAGGAGACCCATCAACCCCAGTCCCTGCAAGGCCCGGATATCCCCTCTGCTGTCTGCACAGAGTACCACAAGTCTAGCAGTGCTGGCTCTGTGGTGGGATCCATCTGAACCTGCAGAGGACCCGGGGCAGAACCGTGCAGCCTAGCTGCAGCCAGAGGCCTAAGGGATTCCCACAAGGCTCTCCAGCCAAGGTGCCCTCACTACAGGCAAAGCCATGCAAGAGAACAGCCTGCTGAACTGGAAACGTCCCAATCTGCTCAGCCAACACAGAAAGACAACAGCCACCTACAGCTGCTGAGCCCCGAAACGTGGCCACTGGGTCTGAAGGGCTGAATCTGGAATTTAATCTGTGAAGTTATTTTCAAATGTGTTTAGCTATGTAATCAAATCTTTATTCTAATTAAATTTAAAGGAGCCTCTGGATATGGGCTCCCTTGTCAGGCATCACAGCTCCAGGGAATAATGGGAGAGAGAGGCCCAGAGCCTCTCTGCATTCTCCACGCTAATTCAACACGTCATCATAAGGAAAGGCACTCCAGCAGGAGAGGTGTGCACAGGAAGAAATGGATTGGCCCTGACACAAGCATGACCCCCATGGCATCACAGCTGCCTCAGCCAACAGGCAAAAGACAATGATGCCCACCTGGACAGGCCACCGGATGTGATGACGCAACCCAAGCCCTAGGCCCACAGCAGCCAGAGACCACCCGCTGCTCGTCCCGGGTGAAACACAAGCCCTGGTCCCACAGCAGCCAGAGACTACCCGCTGCTCATCCGGGTGAAATAGGCAGAGCTGCCTGAGCCCTCAAAAGCAGGAAGAATTAAGGAGGCAATTCCCGCAATTCCCAGGACACACATGACATGCCTCGGAGACAGACACAGGCTTCGCTGTGAAAGTGCAGAGGATGGTGCAGTCCCTAGGTGGGCTGCTTCTTCCAACGATCGGGGAAGAAACCAGATCCATTTCCTTGTAGGAGAACCATTTGTACCGTGATTAGACAGGAGACAGAAGGTGGCTGATGTTATCAGATCACCAAGCACCGCACGGCTGCTTCTCCAAGGAGAGCCTGGAAACTTGCAGCCACCCGTGTAGGGGCTGCAGTGTTTACAATGGAGACATGGGTGACTGAGGTCTGGCTTCCTCAGGGAAGCTAAATTTGAACTTTCACCACTGAGGAATCTGTCATTTACAGTCACTCTCCCTCAGTGCAGAAGAGGGCTCAAGACACTGCACCAGACTTCAACACTCAGGGACAAATTCACAAGTTTTACAAAATGTCTATTTACTTGGGATGCCAGAAGAGATGTAGCTTCACACACACACACACACACACGGGTTTGCTTAGCCCCTCCACCAGTGGACCTCACCAACGGATGACACATCCACGCCTCATCCATGGCAGCAAAGAAAACCACTTGGAAGACAGCCACTCCCACCAATCTTCCTGGTTTTGGTGTTTAAAACCTGCATCTCATACGTGAGATTACACTTCTCCGAACAACAGACATTGCGACTGTCATTTCACCCAAAAGGGCTTTAAGAAATGACACACGGCCCAGATGCCACAGGTCGCAGGCCACCGTACTCTAGCCTAATTCCTTTGTACCTGTATGGAGGCTTCACAGATACAGCCCCGTCACAATAATGACCGTATGAGAAGCTCAGGGCAGAGAGGAACTCAATGCTGAATTTTTACATATTTATCGCCCTTTTATCCAGAAGACAATGGAGAAAGGCTGGGGCAGATCACCTCATTGAGTGTAATGACTCCAGCCACTTCTCTTCATCCCAGGTCACTCCCTCAAATCACACGCTTTTGAGAAACCAAAGCCATTCTGTTCTCTTCACTCTGGGTTCCAAGTACTAAATTCCTCCATTTTATATCTGGACTGCAATCTGATACAAAATTTAAAGCTAATTTAGGTTGCGGTAATAGCTCCTATTTACGTTATAGAAAAGGCATGAATGAAAACTTTAATCTGTTCATAGGACCAATTTTGTAAACAAACCAATTATTCAAGCAATGATTGTCTTCAGATGCAAATTAATTTGCTCCTAAAAGATTTTCCAATAGGCATTTTTAAATCCATGGTCTGTATTTCCTGAGCCTGTCTCTGCACCTTCCCGAGTGCACAGGACTTCTCAGGGCATCCCATCAGCAGGCCCACTGAAGAGAACAAGCCCACAGCCCCCAGCCCAGGAATCAAGTCCGAGCCCCAGCAGCCCCTCATCCAGCTGGGGCTTCCTCACCAGCACAGCACCCAGAGGACTCCAGGTTTAATGCCACGTGTGCATGGAAAGTCGAGTGCTGGAAGGACCACAGTGGACATTCTACAAATGCAAATTCCCTCCTCAAACAGCCCAGCAACCCTCTACCTTCCTCAAAGTACCCATGCCAGGCAGGCATAGAGTCTAATGGGGTGCCTAGGAATCAGCATTTAATACGATTCTGATGAATAAAAAAGTTTGAGAGGCCGGTCAGCGAGAGGTTGCCATGGCCTCCACTGATTTGCAGGCTCTGAAGAGACACATCCAGGTAACAGGTCAGACAGGACAAGGATGGGGAAGTGGAGGGCAAATCCCATAGGCCACCAACCACCCCGCCATCCCCAGAGACTCCGTGATTTAAGGAGAGGCAAAACCAGGGAGAAAAGATGCCTGCACCACT
The DNA here is from genome assembly GCF_047675955.1 of Chlorocebus sabaeus. Taxonomy (NCBI): domain Eukaryota; kingdom Metazoa; phylum Chordata; class Mammalia; order Primates; family Cercopithecidae; genus Chlorocebus; species Chlorocebus sabaeus. The sequence goes on along the minus strand of NW_027327771.1, from coordinate 64,189 downwards.
CGAGGGACTGAGCTTTCACCTAAAGCGTGCAGCATGTGGCTGAGGGTCAAAGTTGGGCAAGCCAGGAGCACAGAATGGGGTTCACAGGCCCAGAGGTGCCCCCCACACCCAGACCTCCCAAGCACTGCCTGTCTCCTGCTCCCCTCTATTGTGTTGGTTTCTCAGCTGCCCCCCACCACCTTACACCTCTCTACAAGCTTGGTGAACTGAAAATAGCACGGGGGTGTAAGAGCTGGGCTCTGGGGCCAACATCCTGCCTGAGACATTAGTTCCACCCTACCCAGCTGTGATATGAGCCCGAGATTTCTCAAATGTGAGATGGGAAGGAACTGAACCCACTTCCCAGGGCGGCTGTGGAGACTGAGATCACATATAGCCACACCTCGGCGTCCAGCACACGTGGGACCCCAGCCGCGTTGACCCTGATGGGAATCCCTCTATGCCCCCTCTGCTACCAGAGCCAACTCCCACCAGTAGCTGTGGAGGGTGCGTCCTCTATTCCCACGCCACTCACCTCCCATCACTCCACACAGTGACCTGCCGCGCAGCAGCCACCAGCAAACCCAGCCCCACTATCCAGGCTCCTGTGGATAACCGAACCCTCACCTTGGGGCGTCTTCTACTTGCGGTTCCAAAGGGGGCCGAGAAACCGCCCTCAAGGGCACTCACCTGTTCCTTATTGCACGTAATGACCTGTCACGCAGGTCCACCAGCAAACCCGGCTCCACCATCCAGGCTCCTGTGGATAACCGAACCCCCACCTTGGGGCGTCTTCCACTTGCGGTTCTGAAGGGGGCCAAGAAACCGCCCTCAAGGGCAGTCACCTGTTCCTTATTGCACGTAATGACCTGCCATGCAGGGCCACCAGCAAACCCGGCTCCACCATCCAGGTTCTGGTAGGTAACTTCCCCCACCCCGGCTTCTTCCTAGGTGTCTGGGAGGCTCAGAAACTGCCCTCCAAGGGCACTCATCTGTTCCTTATTGCACTAATACCTCGTTTACAGAAACCCACTTTGACTTCCAGCACTGCAGGTGTGACAATTTAGGAATCCTGCTTGCTTGCAAGCTCCAAGAGCTTGAGGTCATGTCCACCTCACCAGCATCCCAGAGACCCAGCACTGTGCCACTGTTTAAAATTCCAAAATACTCTTTCAAAATGCTAGTGGCATTTGGTTTGCACATAAAATGCTAAACACCTTCAAGTGAAACAAGTATCTTCAACAGTTTGATTCAATCATAACATGTGAGTTACACATCTGCGAAGTTGTAAAGCCTCATGCATTTATAACATTTTATGCATGGTCAAATGATTAATATAAATTATGAGAATCTCTAACAGGTTTTTTTTCTGACATTAGATGACCAAAGGAAAACTGGGTTCTGGCTGGCTTGTGGGCCTGTAGAGGCAGACATCAGCTGACATAACCAAGCTCCTTCCCACTGACATGGCCTCATCCCAGGCCCCTCACCCGGATGCCCGTAGGCCCCTGGAGGAGCAAGCTGACCTGCCCACATTTCTCAAATGCACAGCTGTTGCTCACACTCCAGATGGAGCTCAAGGCACGAGCAGGCCACCACGCTAAAACTACCACGCAGCGTCCACGCCAGGTGATGATGGTTTTCACTCCATCCCAAAGCCCCATATTTGAGTTTACAGCTATGACTACTAAATGGATTTTTAGACCCTCAAAAACATACTTTGTTTGCTTTTATGCAACAGTGTTAAAAGATTATCCCTCAGATACAGGCTCTGAAACTGTGGAATAATTATTTCGGAACAGAGCCTCTGCCAGATCAGGATAAGCACTTGGGACAACACCCCGTGACCTCAGCCCACACAAACCCATCCAGAGACCTCCCGCACTGCTCTGTAATTTCTGTGGATTTCTGTAAACGCGGTATTAGTGCAATAAGGAACAGATGAGTACCCTTGGAGGGCAGTTTCTGAGCCTCCCAGCCACACGGCCATGTTCAGGCTGAAGCCGCACCACCTGCAGAAACACTGTCCCTCCCCGAGGTGTGCCTGGCTTCTCCCTTTTTCCAGAACTTAACAAAATCTGAAAGGACAGGTCTGTGTAGAAAAATACAAACTACTTGCGATTTCTTTTCCCAGTTCAGGCTGTAGGAAGCTCCTTTCAGCCCTCACCGTGTTGTGACTGTGGCTTGGTTCCCATAAGAAATAAAGTCAGAAGCCGGGCGCAGTGGCTCAAGCCTGTAATCCCAGCACTTTGGGAGGCCAAGACGGGTGGATCACGAGGTCAGGAGATCGAGACCATCCTGGCTAACACGGTGAAACCCCATCTCTACTAAAAAATACAAAATATTAGCCAAGCGTGGTGGTGGGCGTCTGTAGTCCCAGCTACTTGGGAGGCTGAGGCAGGGGAATGGTATAAACCCAAGATCCGGGCACTGCACTCCAGCCTGGGCAACAGAGCGAGACTCTATCTCAAAAAAATAAAAAAATAAAATAAAGTCAATTCTAGTCCCCGTCTCCTGGGCGGTGTGGCAGGCATACATACCTTCAGTTACATGAGGAAAGGCGTGGCAAGCCCCCTTCCTTCAGTAAAACTGCACAGTTCCCAGAACCCTGATGCCATCCCCCTCAAGCCACTCTGAACACCTGGACAGAGCACATTTCAATGCGTGCACCTTTGTAGGCTAGTTTTCTATTTCTCCACTAAATCACCCCAAATTTAGCGCCCTAAACACTGACTTATTTTCTCACATTTCTGGAAGCTGGAGTCCAAAACAGGTCCCACCAGCTAACGCCCAGGTGTCAGCAGGGCTGGCTCTGGGGGAAGCGAACATCTCCTTCCCTCCTGTGGCCTCTAGAGGCTTCACACATCCCCTGGTCCATATGGCACCCACCAGTCTTCAGAACCCACAACGGCCCTGATGGCCCAACAGGAAGACGCAGAACGTCAGGAACCCAGGCTCCAGTGCTATGGCCAAGCCTCCCCAACCTCCCAGCATCTCACGCACTCCCCTGCGAGCTAGTATAGATTCCACTTTAACTAGTGTCACCTGTATAAGGGGTACGTGCCCAGCTGTGAACTGGTTAACCTCACCCACACAGACGCCGGGAATAAACTCACAGGCCATGGACCACTGCACAAGCAATGAGCGACCACCTGTTCGGGGACCTCCATGGCCCAGCAGAGCCCTCCGGTGCCTCCCCATGGGCTCAGGAACCGGCGGCCAGGGTCTGCAGAGCCAAAGGGCCCTGGATTTAAAAAAAAAAAAAAAAAAAAAAAAAAAAAAAAAAAAAAAAAAAAAAAAGGCAACTCCTATGTTGGGACGCACCCGCCCGTGGTTGAGTTCCCGGTACTTTAAGTAGCCCAGGTGGACAAGCCGCTCCGCGTGCAACCCCATCACCAGAATAACGCCTGCACGTGGCGAGTGCACGGGTGTCCACCCCTCAGCCCAGCTGGCCGCGCTAAGCACATCGCCGCCGTGATGCCCAATCAGACTCAGCTGCTGGCACAGCCCAGGCATCAGACCCCAAGAACATTCCGGATCACAATTCACAGTAGTGATTGCGATCAGGGCCACATGTGGCTGAATGTATTTACAGGAGGACGCCACAGCCGATCTATCTGGACTGAGAGCATTTCCCACTGTACATTCTTACACCACCATTTTATTTGCACTTTATTAAACTTTTATGGCTTTTTCTGCCTATCTACTTTATGGGAGTGTTCTTGTTCTTATGACTGCAGTGATACTTCAAGCTACAGCTATCAATGTGTAAAATTAGTTTGGAAGGCGACTTATCATTAAACATTTCACAAGCAAGCAATCAGAGGCACCTAACCTGGAGGCCCGTTTTCTTCTCTGAGCCAAACCTACCTTGGACTCAAAGAAAACAGCACACGGAGAGGGGCTGGATCTCCAGCACTCATTTCTAGGGGGCCTCCTGGGGAGCAGATATGGAGGGAGAAGCCCTGGGCTACGGCACTGTTGTACTAAAGAAAAGTCCATTTGGGTAAATGCAAGCACCAGACTGAAGAGATTAAGCAAACCATGAAAAGAAACCACTAACTACAGCTTCTCCAAAACAGAACTAAACTCCCTTTAGGTTGAATTGGAAAAGCAGAAGTGATGATCAGGATACAAAAGAAATGACAAAGTATCTGAACACAGGAGAATAAACAAGGGCCACTGTCTCTTCCTGTGTCAGTGAGAGCCTCACATCTAAGCTGGATTTAGAAGGTTGCTACTTTGGACTGAAAGTTATCCCCAACCCTAGGTTGTAAGCAAGTGGAGTAGAACGCTTCAATTATTTCAAAGTTTAGAAGTAAAGTTCTGCAACTCTCACAACCATTTTAAATGGTGTGAATTTTAAAGTGACTCAATCTGTTGGCTGGAGTATCTAACGGCTTAACCACAGGGTCATGTTGGAAAATTATTCCAGTTGCTTTTGTTTTTCCTACTGAAGATGTATTTGAACGTTCTTGTAGTTTGCAGTTGGCTGGTTCTGATGTTTGGTCCTGAGGAGGCCCAAGTACCCAGAGAGGAAGAATCTGAAACCTCAAGACACTCCAGTGCTATCTGGGGAGATGGAGACCCCAACCCAAGGGCTACTGACAGACTCAGCATGGGCGCATCGCCGCCTGACGCAATGGGCCACATATTTTCCGCTTACAAAACAACATAAGCACATACCCCCAGGTGTGCACCCATGCTCTGTACACGCTCATGTCTGTCCATGCCAATACCAGTACACACCCCCAGGTGTGCACACACGCTCTGTACACATCGGTCCCCGCCAACACCAGCACACACCCCCGGGGGTGCAAACACACTCTGTACACGCTCACGTCTGTCCATGACAACAGTACACACCCCCGAGGTGTGCACACATGCTCTGTACACATCTGTCCCTGCCAATGCCAGCACACATCCCCAAGGTGTGCACACACGCTCTGTACATGCTCACACCCCTTCCTGCCAATATAAGCACGCACCCCCAGGGGTGCACACACGCTCTGCACATACTCACATCTGTCCCTGCAGTCTGAATTAAACAGTCACGGAGAGGCAGAAGAGGAGGAGGAAGGACGCAATGGGCACTGAGGTCCTGGGCCGGCTCCCCTCCCTACCTCGGGAGACACCCCTCATGTGATCCTGCTGTCACTCACCCTTCTGCCTCCATCCTCCATCCTCCCATATGGATCAGGAGGACGCCCACTGCACAGAGCTGTGATGAGCATGAACAGAAGATGGCAGGAGCTCATGCCAAGGTGCTGAGCAGGGGGCCTATGGAGTGCTTCTTTCTGCTGTGGCTGATATCATTAAACAAGAGGCTGACACAGCTTCCGGAGAGAATGTCACTCACTGAGAAACTGAAACGTGTGACCTAGGAGCCTGTGAAGGTCTAAGAACCAACAAACCAAATGATTTTGTTTGTTTTTCAAACACTGTAGCCTGTTTTTTCTTTTTTTAATGCTCTACCTTGGGTATCATTTAGTTTAATTTCAAAGTAAGTCCAATAAATACACAAAATCACAGGACTGAGCATGGAGCATTGTTTCACTTCATGTCCTCCAGCCTTTAGGACACATTAAGGAAAGACATGATTCCAGGATTCCCATTAGAAAGGCTGCCCTGAGGCACCTGCTGGGACAGCCAAATTGCAGCTGTTGATGTTGCCCCCAAGCTGCTTGGATGAAGCAGAAGATTCCTGAGGTCTCTTCTCTTCTGTGCCTCACCCAGGAGAGAAGGTGGAGGGAGAAAGGTGAGAGAAGACAGGAAGAAGGAGGGGGGAGGGAGGGAGAGAGGAGGGGGGAGGGAGGGAGAGAGGAGGGGGGAGGGAGGGAGAGAGGAGGGGGAGGGAGAGAGAGAGGAGGGGGTAGGGAGGGAGAGAGGAGGGGTAGGGAGGGAGATAGGAAGGGAAGGGAGGGAGAAAGGAGGGGGGAGTGAGGGAGGGAGGGAGTGAGGGAGTGAGGGAGGGAGGGAGGGAGGGAGGGAGGGGGGGCATGTTCCATCCACCAAGGCAGCTGCACTGCAGAGAGAATGGAGGGTGTGTTGCCTCTCAGGACAGCAAGTTCAAGCTGTTTATAATTGTTAGTGTAAACAGTGACCAGCTGAGGACAGGGCTGTAATTGGAGTTGACAACGTTTTATTTTCATAGTTGATATTGGGGACCTGGATCTAAAGCACCGTGCCTTGCCCTTTTGCCAGATGGGCCAATGCCTCTCTATACTTAAGTCTATTTGACTAAATACCTGATATTGACTAGGAATTATGATGTGTAGGATACCCATTACCACAGTAACGTCAAACTCACGTTCTCAATGCAATTTGCTCAGGGACTGGCTTCTAACTCTGGGTGGGAATGTTAAACTCAGTCCAGTTCAATTCAATAAGCATTTATCAAGAAACTCCTAGACCAAGAGCTGTGTTAGACACTGGGTATGGGGTAATGGGGATACGAAGATGTAGAATTAGGACTCAAGAAGCTCAAATGCTCTCATTTAATTCCCTAATGCAATTACCCAGCTTCAACCTGAGGGCTGTAATGTCTAAATTCACTTTTTCTTCATTCCAGTTCTACATAACAAAGCATAAATAATAATAGAGGAATGATTTCGTGTTGGACTATTCAGTGGACAGAGAAGAGCATTCTGACCGGCGTGAGACACTGTCTCCATTTCCAGGGAGCCTGTGACGTGGCTGCACGGAGCACACGCGTGAAGATTCAGGAGTACGAGCGTCAGGTGACGGGAGGAATACGGAGGCAGCACCAGACAGATGCCTGCCGAGGGGCCGCTGCAGCCGAGCTGGCCGGGAAGGTCACGGGAGCGGGCGCAGGCGTCTCCCTCCAGCCACACTTGGTTTTCATGAGGACGCGTGCAGGGAAGGGGTTGACACCGAAATGCTGTGGCGCTGAGGGGAGGAGGGGAGGAATGCAGGGTTGAGGGCTGGCCACCACCCCTTGCGTCCCTGCCCCTATGAATGCTGCCAAAATCAGCCCCAATGGGGAGAAGTGAGGTGGCTGAAAGAGGTGGACAGACTTGGCTTCCATGGAATTCACAGATTCCAGTCATTAAAATTACCTTCTGAGTTTTCATTTGGAAAACTTTGCAAAGGTACTTAGGGACAAAAGGCAGAAGATGAAACCAACACAGTTGGGCTCAAACCGCCGCCCTTCTCCTCTCTGCATCCAACACCCACCCTGAGCCCCTGAGTGCGAGGACCCGGAGCTGCCCAGCCCAAGGGCGCGGCCCCTGACCAGAGGAGGGAGCGGCACAGCGGGGCCCCCAGCATGTGGATGGCAGGATCTGTGCTATCTCAGTTCCAAGGCCCCAAGCAGAGAAGGCCTGGGGCTCCCAGCTGAAGCTTTGCTGTCTCCTCTGTCACCAAAGTCGAGAAGGACTGAGTGAGACCAACGCCGGACCTGCCGGCTCCTCAGTGGCTGCCGATGTGGCCCTCAGGCTGCGGGTGAGACTGTCTAGGGGAGCCCAGACAGCGGTGAGAATCACAGCCACGAGTGCTCCAGGGGACCCAAAACACAAGCGCAGCCTGAGGAAGGCAGCGACCGCTCAGACCCCCGTCCAGGCTTGTGTGCCACACTCCAGAGGCACACGGCATCAGAACATGGCGCTTTAAGTGGCTTTGTGGGGTGCAGGAACACAAAGTGGGGCCTCGAGTGGCTCAGAAGTCACTCCCACCAGACAGCGGGGACCTGGGCGGCCCCTCTGGACGTGGCTGGAGTCTCTCCAGGGCGGGCTCCAAAGTTCCACGGAGGAGGTGAGAGTCCGTCTTGCTCTGACCTGAGAAAGGCCCCTAATAGGTATCCTGAACATGCAGGCACACAGCTGGCTGACTCATCTGAAAGGACCTGCTGTTGCCACAAGCCAGGGAAGGCTGGAGAGAACTCGACTAACACAAGAACCTTGCCCAGGCACCCACCTGGGGCGCCCACGAGAAAACTAGGGAAGCTGTGAAGACGGAGGTCTGCACGGGGCTGGGAGAACCCAGGGAGGAGCCGCACTGGGGACCAGGTGGGACGGAGGGCTGGGCCTCACAATCAAAGGACGGAGGCGCTCAGTGCCATGAAGACCCCGCTGCACCCACAGCTGCAGGCGTGGCTGGCAGCACGAGCTTGGTTGCAGGGGCCCAGAAGCACGTGTGTTTGGCAGGAGCTGCCCTCCTGGAGCCGCACTACGGGTACCGTCATTTTAGAGGCAGGCACCTGATATCAACGATGACAATCAACCATGCCACCCTGAATTACAGCCGTGTCCTCAGCGGGTCACTCTTTACGCTGACAATTACAAAGAGCTTGAACTCGCTGTCCCAAGAGGCGACAAGCCCTTCATTATCACGGCGGCAAGCCTCTGTGCGGCCCTCCACCCCCGCTGCTTCCCGTTGGGGGCAAGTGAAGTCCCGTGACGGTGACTCAGAGCCAGCCCAGTAGCTTCAGTGCAGGAAAAATCACAAACACTCAAACACATCCTAAACATGGGCAGTTGGTAGGAGCCGATTCCTCAATTCAACCTGTTCGGAGGCTTTCTGGGCTAGCACAGCTCTGATCACAGGCTTGCGCTTTCTGCTCCCTGTGAAGGGCGGCGAGGAGGCCCGGCTCTGCCATTCTGCAGGCTCCACTACGTGAAGTCTGCCCGGTGGCCTGTGCCAGACAGTGTGACCGTTGCCCGCAGCGAATACTCGGCACAGCAGAGCCGGCGTGGGGAAGAACAGAAAGTGCCCTGTAAACCCGCAGAAGACGCTAAGCCACGCACGGCCTCACGTGCACTGCGTGTCAATCACGGGAAGCAGGAAGGAGCTCTTAATAGTTCCAGTAAATGCAAAGGCCGCCCTGGAAAACTGCGTGAAACTTTCTGACGACTCACAGGTGAGGAGCCACTGCCTGAGACACAAAGGTAAAGAATTAATCTGAAACTGCATATTATAAAACTTATTTTTAAATGACGGTGCTTAATTGAAAAGACTCCCAAAGAGTACTGCATTAGAAAGTGACAGAGTGAAACCGTGAGGCTGACCACAGGAGTCCCTGGAAAATTCACCAATGGGGACATTGTTTCCCAGTGTCAAAACTAGGAAACAGAAGAACCGCACCTGATAAAACATTCAATTAATCACTTGAGTCCTCCCCACATACGAAGCTATGTTAAAAAGTGTTCCCAGAAGCTAAAGTGAGCAGGAGGGCTGTGAACACACAAAGAAAGAGCCACTTCGTCTGCAGACCACGACAAAAGAAACGCTAATGAGTGCCTATGACATGCTGGAGTCCAGGGCTCTGGGTACAGCTGTGACGGGGACACTCAGGGTTCCACTGTCCAGATGGGAAAACAGGGTGGAAACACCAGGGAGCCTGTCCCAAGGTGCAGAGCCAGTGAACGGTGGTTCATACTGGGCCAATCCCAGCTGCCAGGCTCTGGGGCTCCTGGGGACAGAAGCCTGTTGACTTCACTCTGGTGTGTGAGAGGCGGCAGCATCCCCCAAAGGAGCCTGGAGAAGTGGTGTTACCCTCCATCCCTCCATCCCCTGTCCCCGGTGTTACCCTCCGCCCTGTTCCCAGAGTTACCCTCCGTCCCCCCATCCCCGGTGCTACCCTCTGTCCCCTGTCCCCAGTGTTGCTCACCATCCTCCTCACCTCCGGGCCCCTCTCCCTGTCCTCCCTCATTTTCCTGTTCACCCAGAGCACGTCACATGACTCTTCCCTTTTCAAGAGGCTCAGCTATACCCAGAGGCATTCCAGCCTATTCAGGACAGGACACACACCCTGGGGAAATGCTAACACAGGGTCGGAAGGGCCTGAGACCCTCACTGTCACCCAGGAAGGATGGAAGAGCCCACGGTCATGCTGCTTGTGAGGCAGGATGAAAACATCTGTGTCCAAAATATTATTTTCACTAGAACTGTTCAGACCATTCGTGAACGAATCAGTTAAATACCAGCAAGGGCCATTCCCACTTATTCTCTGGCTACAGTTTTCCACCCACCAGCAACCACACTTCTAGGAATTATCCCTAATGCAGTATCAGCGCCTTGTGCCTTTAGGAAAACCTCTTTCTCTCCAGCTTTGTCCTCCTTCCACAAAAGGTGCCTCTGACTGCCTCACTCACCGTACCAGGATTTCGCTCGGCTACAGAGGAAAATCTGCATGGGGCTCAGAGGTGGGTGGTCCCCTCAGGGGCAGCAGCTCTGTGACATCCTCCGAGGAGCCTGGCCCAGGCCTGCCCCACACACCAGGACTCTGCCTTCTGGCCCTCGGGCCCCCGAAGCTGCTTTCCCTCCAGGGGTCATGTCTCGGGCAAGAAGGCCGGACAAGAGCCCAGGGCTGCTGTGGGTCGGGAAAGTCTCCTGACACCTCCCACTCCAGGACCCCCCATCAGCATCCCAGCATCTGGACCTGTGTCACCAGCCGCTCTGCCGTGCAAGAGAATTGGATTTTCAGCTGGGTGCACTGCTTCCCTAAACAAAGTAGGGTGTTGTTACTGAGGAAAAAGGAAAAAGCTAGCATCTTCCTGGCAACCCCACGACATCCAGCCACCGGTTCTCACCACCCCAGAGATGTCCATCCAGGGCAGATAGTGTCTTCAACCAAGCGCCACTGACCCAGAAGTGCAGTAATTAGTACACTTTCACCAGAATCACCCACTCCTTCACCTTTACACCCAAGAAAAACATGTTTGCCAGGCAAATTAGATGTCCAGGAGGTGTAAGGAAACCCCAAGCCTGCTTTAAGCCTCAGACTTTTGAGACCGTTGAGGGCTGTGCGCACAAGAGCAAGGCTGCACCCGAAAGCTCTGCTCCTGCCGGACGTCATGGACAGACCACATGGCTCAGCCACATGGACCCTTCCAGGACTTCAAGAGAGGGACCTCCGTGGTACATGCAATGATGTGCACTTCGTTCAGCCTCGAACAGACCACGCCCTCGTTACAGGGTCAGTGATCCACCTCCTGCCATCAGCTCCCCACCTCACCGAGGGTCTGCATCTGCATCTGTCATAACTTTGCTGTTTTACCCGGGTACTAAAATGCAGCATCGGAATGTTTAAAGGTCTTTAAATATCAACCCTCCGGGTGCAGTTCTTGGCACTTTAATGTGGTCACTCGATGCAGGCCTCACTCACAACTCTGAGGTAGCTCATACCTTTCCTACCTAACCAAGGAAGAAACGAAGGCATGGAAGGTGCAGCTCCTAAGGAGCAGATTAGGATTCAAACCAGTGATCTTCGTCACATGCTGAGCTACCTCCCAGGCTGAGATAACATTCAAAATTAACCAGGTAGAACAGCGTTCCATAAATCAGCCAGAAATGGTCCTTGTGGATGGGCCTGTGGTTATTCCCTGAAGAACAAGACCATTCGCCCAAAAATCCACCTGTGTCACACTCAAATGTTTACATATCCAATTATTTTTAAAATAACCCAATCAAGCATGTTCACAGCCATTTAGAGCCATACAAATTGTCTGCTTTGCTTACAATCAACCCAAGACCTCTGTCGGCAAAGGGCACGGTGCCAGGTCCAGAGAAGGTGGGACAGAGACACAAACAGGAACCGCTCTGTTTCTTTGGGAGCCTCGCTCTGATGGGCCCGCGAAGACATGGCGCAGACGGCGGGGCACAGGCAGAGGGCAGGCCAGGAGAAGGGGCTGCATTGCCGGGAGGCAGTGCTTTGAGCTCTAATGGATGGAACACTGCTAACCAGCGAAGGTGGAGAGAGGGCAGCCGTCTGACAGGACCAAGAGGCAGCAAAGCACAGTTGGCCTCGGGGAACCGGAAGCCACAGGGACATCAGGCTGGGTGCTGCTGTCTGCTGGCCACCGGCTGGGAGACTGTACTGGGCCTGGAGGGACATCCCTGACACTCCCCACTGGATGCCAGGGGCACCCCCAGCCCCAGGTGAGAACCACGGATCCCATGGTGAATGAGGACAGCCTGTGGGAAGTAGGGCTGGGACAGCTCTGCACGGCTTAATAGGAAAGTTGGGTTCTATTTTGTGGGGTTTTGGTCATGCCAATGGCCGGTCAGTGCTGTCCATCAGGAAGTGATTTGAGGATAGATTAGAGAAGGGGCTGCCAAGGCCAGCTGGGCATTCGCTGCCTGGGTCCAAGGAAAAGGAAATAAAGGCTGGCGATGTGACAGTGTGGGGGAGCACAGAGGGAAGGAACTGGTGGAGACACAGGACTGGCTCCGCACAGGGCCACGAGCAGCTACCCGGGGGTCGTCCTATTAATTCTCCTTAGGGTCCAAGAGGCGGCTGTGAGGATCCCTCTCCTGAGGACAGAACTGCTCCAGAGCCACACAGCGAGGATCCAAAGAACCAAGATCCCGGCCAGCTCCAAAGTGGGCGATCTTGACCCCTCACCCGTGGTCCTGAGGCAGGGATCAGAGCCCCCTGGACACACAGACCCTCCCAGGAACTGCAGGAAGGGGAAGCAGACGCCCCGGACCAGCGGCAGGACCCAGGGTTTCTGCCCTCCAGGGCACATTTGGACCAGCCACTGCACAGGTGGACACACGGTGCTTTAACCCGCGCTGGGGAAAGGAGCCCTCGCTGTCAGGATGGAAGGGTGGAGACCCCGCCCTCGATGGGGACCGGCCTCCCTACTTTAACCCGCGCTGGGGGAAGGAGCCCTCACTCTCAGGGTGCAGACGGCAGCTCGATCGGGCTGGCCTCCCTGCTAGGCACAGCCTGAGCCACATGACGAAGTCCAGAGAGGATTACCATTGTACACCTGGCCCAGCTTCCGGCAGCCCCCGACCAGGCCACTACCCTCACTCCAACAGCCCGGTCCATCACCAAGCCCCACCCTCTTCTGCCAGCCCTGCCCCCACAAGGCCCCTCCTCTCGCTGCAAGTCCCGCCCCCAAGGCTCAGCTTGCCTGCAGCCCCGCCCCACTGGCTCCACCCCATCGCCTGCAAGCCCCATCCCCAAGGCCCAGCTCATCCCCGCCTACGAGGCTTCACTCCTCACCTGCAAAGAGCCACCCCTTACTAAGCGCCTCCCATCACTTGCACAGCCCCGCGCAACATAGCACTACGCCCTCCAGGAACCCCTCTTTTCACCCGCGCAGCCCCGCCCTTCACCAGGCCCCACTCATCTGCATAGACATGCCTCTCGCCACGTCCCACTTCTCCCTTGCCCACTTCCCCCTCCTTCTACTGTCCACATCCTGCTGCTGGCCCCACCCCGCCCCTTTCGTCAAGCCGGCCGCGCCCCTTTTACCCGTGAGCACGCTTCTCCCCTTGCCGCCTCCTTCGGCATGTCGGCCCCGCTCCTCCCGCCCATCGCCCTCTGCACCGCCCTCCCGCCCCTCCCAGAGCAGTGGAGGCCCGCCCTTTTCATCTACAGCCTATCGCAGAGGACGTTGCCGTTCGCGCTGACCAATAGGAGTGGTGGCCGTCACGGCAAGCCCCGCCCCACGCCCTACGTCGCGTTAAGTGGGGTCCCTCGCCAGCCCCGAGCTGGTCTTACGCCATGTGGCGCTGTGGCGCGCGGAGGGGGTTGAGTTCTCTGAGGCGGCTGAGCGGCGGGTGAGGCGCTGCGGTCGGCGGCTAGAAGTGCTCGGCGTGCTGGCTCCCGGGAGAGGAAGGTCCAGGGCGGGCCGGAGACGTAGGGGTCCCTGCGCCCAAGCCTTGCAGCTCCCCGCACTGTGGGCGCCCCGCACCCCGAGGCCCTGCCGGGGCCTTCCTTGGGCTCCCACATCCGGGGTTCTGAGGCCGGAGGACCCCGGGGCGATGCCCCGGGCTGGGGGCCGGGTCTGCCCGTGGCGCTCCTGGCAGGGCCCTCCTTTGGAGTGGGCTTTAATGGGGGTAGTAAATGGGGCCGGCAGTTGCGGTTCTCGCTGGTGTCTTTGCTCCTAGTTCATTTTTGTTGGAGGCCGAGTCCTTAAGAGACCCGAGGAGCCCACAGCCCACTCTTAAAGTCCGGCTGTGTTCAGAGAACTGAAGCCTCCCGGAATTTAACTTTTTTTGGTTTTTTAACGACTCAGTTTATGGGGGAAAAAACTGACGAAGCGGTTTAGTGCTCATGGTAATCCACGAGCCCGTATTTAATGTAACAGTTCAGCGCTGCCGGCCCAGGCCGGGGGGAGACACGGGGCGTCCGTGGCGTGAGTTTGGCAGCAGGTTACTGGAAAGTTCGGGGGAGACCCTGGCCTTACCGCTCATGGGTTTCCTATCATGTCCTTGCTCATAAGTAACTTCTTAAAATGCGTCTCTGTCCCATAATTCTGAAATTTGCTAAATCAGTAAGCAAATGTTGACTACAGCATATCTTCATAATGTTGACAGTGACTGAATAGGTGTTTTCTTTTCCCCTGTATATATCTTTAAAATATTTTGGTGGGATATATTAATGTAGAAAAGCCCGTAAGACATATAGTACAATTTGAGAAAATAAAGTGTTTTTTTTTTTTTTTTTTTTTTGAAGAGACGGGATCTTGCTCTGTTGCCCAGGCTGGTTTAGAACTCCTGGGCTCAAGTGATCCCCCTCCTCAGCCTCTCACATTGCTGGGCTTACAGGCGTAAGCCATCTCATCCAGGTGAGAATAATTAGAAAAGAAGTAGGTTGGGCGCGGTGGCTCACGCCGGTAACCGCAGCATGTTGAGAGGCCAAGGCGGGCGGACCACTTGAAGTCAGGAGTTTAAGACCAGCCTGGCCAACATGGTGAAACCGCGTCCCTACTAAAAATACAAAAATTAGCTGGGCGTGGTGGTGAGCACTTGTCGTCCCAGCCACTCAGGAGGCTGAGGCAGAAGAATTGCTTGAACCCAGGAGGTGGAGGTTGCAGTGAGCCGAGATTGCACCACTGCACTCTAGCCTGGGCAACAGAGCAAGACTCTTGTCTCAAAAAAAAAAAAAAAAGTGTCCGCATGACCAAGCTGAAGATTTCCCCTAACTGCTCATAACCCTCTCCCTCCCGCTTAGATTAGCACTATCATACAGAAATGTCCTTGCTTTTTAAAAATATTTTACCATCTCTATGCATTCTGACAGTATCTTGTTACCTGTTTGAATAATACCTGTTTAGGATAATACTGTATCGTGTGTATCTTTTGTTTAACATTATGTGACCTTCATCTTTGTTATATGCAGTTGTAGGCACTTTTGTTGGTTAGTTTTTTTTTTAATTGAATGATTAGTCTGCAGTTTATCCATTCGCTGTCGTTACACCTCCAGGTGAGTTGAGTTTGGGACTATCAGAGTTTGTGCTGACAATCTTGTCTGTGAGTGCTGGTGCAGCAGTGTAAGGTGTGGAGGATGTAGACCAAGAGGTGAACGGATTTCCAGTATTCAGATTTTTTTTTTTTTTTTTTTTTTTTTGACGCCCAGGCTGGAGTGTAGTGGCGTGATCTCGGCCCACTGCAACCTCTGCTTCCCGGTTTCAACGATTCTCCTGCCTCAGCCTCCCAAGTATCTGGGACTACAGGCACCTGCCACCACGCCTGGCTAATTTTTGTATTTTTAGTAGAGACTGGGTTTCACCATATTGGCCAGGCTGGTCTGGAACTCTTCGGCTTCCCAAAGTGCTGGGATTACAGGTGTGAACCACCATGCCCTGCCTGCTTAGCTTTCTAAAGAATGCCAAGTGTTTTTCCAAAGTTGTTCCACTTTGTACTCCCTGTGGGACAGGTAGCAGTGTACGTAGCAGTATGAGAGCAGTATGACTAGCAGTGTGTGAGAGCTCCTGGTAATATTAGGCTTTTAAAAAAGTTTTCACCAATTCGGTAGGCATGTAATGGGATTTAACTGTAGTGTGAATTTCTTCCAATATTTTGAAGGCTTGTGAGGATTCTGTGAGGAAAAGAAGCCCTTTTGTTTAAGAGTTTCTTAAGGGGAATTTAAACCATAATTGCATTATAGTTATTTTTGAACATGTATAAAGAAAAGGTTTCCAACACTGAAGCTTTAGGTAAGATAAAAGGTCATTAAAATGGGAAGGGTCTTACCAGAAATTAGTTTTCTGGAATGTGCAAGATTTTGGAAGATGCAGTATTTAATTTTTATCTAATTAATGATCTTTATCATGTAAGAGTATTTTCACTATGTGGCTGAATAATGTTAGCCAGATAATTTTCCTGCAGCTCATCTAACTTAGATGACCTTTAGTCTAGACATGCACACCACAGAGCGTGGCGATGGAACAGTAACCGGGCTTGTGAGAGGGCTCTACAGTATCAACTAGGAGACAAGATCCACGGATTCACCATAAACCAGGTATGGGTCCTTCTCGGCACCTCCTCATAAATCCACATACATTGCAGGTGTGGTTTCTGGCATAGGTACGGGCCCTTTAGGGTGGAGACTAGCCTTGTCCTCGTGTCCCAAGGCCCTGGCCCAGCTCCTGTTGCATGATGGCTACTCGGCTGAACAAAGCTTGTGAGAGAAATGACCCACGGTCCCTTCCTGGAATCCCGCGAAGCCTGATTCTTGTCAGATTTGAGAGAGTAACACTTCCAGCTGGGTCTGTCATCAGACACACTCAGGTTTCTGCAGCCAAACCTGATGATTCGCTGAGTGTGAGCACGAAGACTCAGTGCCCTGATCTGTTCAGTCAGGTTTTGCCATCAAATAGTTTGCTCTAAACTTCTGCAGAATCTTTCAGTTTTCTGAGCCTTTTGGGTTTCAAAATTATAAAGAAGAAATTGTGGACTTATACTTACTTGGGTTTATATTAAAATGGATTCATTTTTGTTTTGTTATTTGCTTAAGTCTTTTCCTTTTTTTTTTTTTTTTTTTTTTTAGCATAGTAACTAAAAATGACCACACTTCACATATTTGGCCAGCTGTTGGCTCTGTGCTATGCTTGATGTTGTAGCAAATTTAAAAAACAACTTACCGTCTAGAAAGACTGATGCGGCTGTGACTGGAAGCACATGGTGGATGCCATGCGGAGGGCCAAGGACAAGGGTGGGAGCTGCTGCTGCTGCTGCTGCTGCTGGGGGGAAAGGGAAGAGCTCCTGGAGAGGGTGGTGTAAGAAAGCAGCTGCCTCTGGGCAGGGCTCCAGCAAGGGAACCAGCGCAGTGACTAGGGGGTCCCAGGCAAGGTCCAGGCATGGGAGTCCTGACAACAGACTCAGAGCATTTGTGAAATCCTGCAAAGTGAGGGCAAAGACACCTCACTCTGGGTGAGGCCCTTATTAATAGTAGCCAGTACTATAAACTCACTCCTTTATTTTTCAAATTTTATAGAAATGTACTTATTTTTGAGACTGGGACTCACCATGTCACCCAGGCTGGAGTGCAGTGGGATGATCTGGGCTCACTGCAGCCTCAAACTTCTGGGCTCAAGCGATCCTCTCACCTCAGTCTCCCAAGTAACTGGGACAAGGTGCCCCCACGCCTGGCTCATTGTGTGTGTGTGTGTGTGTGTTTGTGTGTAGGTGGAAACTTGCTTTGTTGTCTAGGCTGGTCTCAAACTCCTGGGTTCAAGTAATCCCCTTGTCTTGTGTATTAGTCTAATCTCACACTGCTATGAAGAAATACCCAAGACTGGGTAATTTATAAAGAATGACCTAAAGAGTAAAGAGGTTTAATTGACTCACAGTTCTGCATGGCTGGGGAGGCCTCAGGAAACTTACAATCGTGGTGGAAGGCACCTCTTCACAGGGTGGCAGGGAAGAGAATGACAAGTGAAGGGGAAAGCCCCTTATAAAACTGTCAGATCTCGTGAGAGCGTACTCACTGTCACGAGAATAATATGGGGGGAACCGCTCTCATGATTCAATCACCTCCTACCAGGTCCCTCCCACAACATGTGGGGATTATGGGAACTACAATTCAAGATGAGATTTGGGTGGGGACGCAGCCAAACCATATCACCTTGGTTTTCCAAAGTGCTGGGATTAAAGGTGTGAGCCACTGTGTCCAGCCATAGAAACTTACGATAAGTCATGTTTCTTGTTTGAGAAATAGCTACCATGAGCGCTATTATTATTAAAGCTATATATTGTTAGAAAGCAGACATCTCACTGTATCTGCTGATTTTAAATGCATTGATCATCTGTTACAAAGTACGGTAAGCTTGGAAACGAGTAATTTAACAGCGGTAGATGATGCAGGTCGTAGTGGGCCACTTATGCATGGTGGTTGGATGGCAGGCTCCCTAGATTGGGCTGAGGAGACCCGAGGTCTCACCTCTGCCAGCGACTTGCTGTGTGTGCTTGGCCAGGTGACTCATGGCACCCGGACGGAGTGGGTGGCAAGTGTTGTGATCACAGGGACGTGGTATGTGATTGAGGGAGAGGGCCGGCTGGCATGACTGAAAGAGAAGACAGTTTCTTTCATACCGAAAAGTATGGACACTTACCAGGAGGCTTACCTAAAGTAAGGTCGGGGGCCAGAGTATGGAGCCACTGCCCCATCTCAAGAATAGCTACAACTTACTGTCCTAGGACAAAGGGGAAATGAGGCTTGAGACTCAATAATTTTAGTAGAAATCTGTTATATTTTACAATTTCACTTTTCATTTGTACCCAGCTAGTGATTATACTCTGTATCCATTTTCCACACAAAATCCCAAGGACCTTCAGAATCTCCTCTCGGTGTATTTGGACGCCACCTTTTTCCCATGTTTACACGAGCTGGATTTCTGGTATGTCATGAGTGATTAACTAGTTGATGCAGACTTTAGTATTTGAGTCACTGTCAGCTTATAATTATTTGTCCTCAGGCAGGAAGGATGGCGGCTGGAACACGAGAATCCTAGCGACCCCAGACACCCTTGGTCTTTAAAGGAGTCGTCTTTAGTGAGATGAAGGGAGGGTTTGTAAGTTTTCTTTCTTTTTAATGTTGTGTTCAGCTTACCTTACCCATGTACAGAACCATGATACAGACACATCTGTAAGGTGGTTGATTTTTATATAATATTCTCATTATAGGTGACATGTTCTTGGATTAGCTAGGTCAGTGCTGTGAGCAGAAGCCAGGGGATTAGCGGGGCCAGGATGCTGTCTCAGACCATGTCTGACGACCCCCGTGTATGATCTGCAGCGAGAGAAAAGCTCTTTTCATACCACTATCAACACATTGTCTTTTTCACTCATTCTTGCCCAAGTACATGGTGTACTTTCTAGAGGCTGCGTGGCGAGGTGTGTGACACGCACCAAGCTGCATACAGAGCAGATGGGGGAGTCCAGCTTCACCTCTGACCCAGACACTACAGAGGTTTGCAAAAAAGGCAACACAGCATCACTCTAAGTAGTCAGTTTTTTACTTTGTTATGAGAAATATTTTTCAAACATATTTATATTATCATGTAATGATGGCTTACCTTAATGCATAAGTAGTTTGTAAATGTCTCAGCTTTAATTTAGAATATAGAAAAATTATATAAACACACACAGGCACCTACACAGGCAAAAAAGCCCACATAATCAAAAGCTGCTTGGGTCCTCATTAAAACCCTTTTATGCCTCGTGTTCCATTATTGGAATCCTAAGCTTGTGGGAGTTATTTGTATCCTACAGCTCAAGGTCATTGCCAAGGTCTGAATTTTTACAAAAAAAATTGCAACCTCAGGCATAAATGGGTTAATTTTTCAGAGTGTAAAGGAGCCTTGAGACCATTCTGGATTAAGAGCTGCTGTCCTGGGCCCGTGTCTTCATGTCCCCTTGTGACTTTGACAACCTGCCTGTGCTGGTGTCCCTGGGGCTCGTGGGTGGCCTGCTCTCTGACTCCCGTAGCCCCCCTCAGCTGGTGAACTATTTCTTACCTTTCATTCTCAATTTGGTGGTCTTTTCTTCCAAGGAGCCTTCTTAAAACTCAAGTTAGGGTGAGAGCTTCTCCCCACTTCCCTCCTGGCTGGTGGGCAGACCTGGTGATCCCTCCAATTTGCAACACACATCAAAAAGTCCATTGTTCTCAATCCTTGGGTCCTGTGCATGGGTGATGAGTGATTGAATACGGTGTTAAACAATGCCTGCAGGGGTGTCTTTTTTTTTTTTTTTTTTGTTACCATTAGAACAGTTTTATTTGCAAAGTATTACAGGCATATGCACCAGAATGTGATCAATTGGCTATATTGTAAGTAATGTAGTATGTGTGTATTATTTTAAATGTATATATTCTTATTTATTTCACATTTCAAGACAGACAATGAGAGGATATTCCCCCAGCACCTTCAAAATAGACTTCTTCCCGACCACACGTACTCAGTGGTCTCCAGGGGTGACCCACTGTGCATCCCGGAGCTTATGTGGGAGAAGCTTAAGCAATTTCATACCACTCACTATCACCCAAGCAATGCTAGCTAATATTTTGTTGGAAAAGTTTGATGGTGGATTGTGGAAAGTTAACTTGTTTGTGTTCTTCCAATTTCATGACATGGCGTCTCTCACATTTAGCAATGCTTAGCTTCGAGCCTCTCCTTGGCATGGAGAAGTGCTCTTCCGATAGTGGATGCAGTCACAGAACCTTCATCACATCCTCACTTTCTGATATATCGCTTGTTTCTTATGTCACTAGTATAAGGTCATTATAGTAATAATATAGTTATACGTATCCTATAAAACACTAATAATTTACATATAAATGCTAATGTAAAAACATATTTGCAAGGTTAGTTTATATAAAAACAATTATGAAAACTTTCAAGTATACAGAAAAGTAGACTAGGATAATGAGCCCCTAAACACTTATCACATAATAGATATCCTTTTCCTTGTGAAGTTTTTGGAAGTAAATTATAAATGTCATCATTTACCACTAAATATTTGAATTTGTGACCTGAAAACATGATTTTTTCTTACATGAGCTAATGCCATTTTCAGTTTTAATAGAATAAAACATACTTTCATAAAACTGCCTATTTCTTATTCCATATTCACATTTTCTAGTTGGCCCCAAAGTGTTTGCTGCACAGGGTCCCACAGATCACACCTGATCAGCCCGGGTCTCTCCTGGGCACCCTCTCGGGGACGGCAGAGGAGTGTGCAGGCCGGGTTTCCTCCAGGCGCTCTCACTTTCCAGGTGTCCTGGCTGCTCCTGTGTGGTGTTGGGTGCCATGTTCCTGTGTTTCCTGAGAACTGGAACTTAGATCCAAAGCCTTAGTTTGAGTCAGGCTGCGCCTTTTTAAGCAGAGTCCCTCGTGGGGAGTTCTGCATTGATGGCCACATCCTACCATCGTGTGAGGCCTGCTTGCCTCCACCGGGGGGTCTCACACCAGCAGGGTGCATGCTGAGAGTCGGCCACCGTCTTGTGAAGATCTGCTTTCTCCCTTCAGCCACAGACCATCTGGTGCACTTGAGTTTCTGGTGTCCTGTGATAATTCCTCATCAACCTATTAATGGTTTTCATATTCATTGAGGATTATTGCCTGAATCATTTATTAGAGTTTGTGAAGTTTTCAAATTCTGTAATTCTTCATTCGTTTGCTGGACTTCTTCAAAGAAGAGTTCCACATCAGCTGGGGCTCTTGGGTTATCTTGAAATATGGTTCTGTGGAAAAGGCAGGGGCGGCTGCTCTCCCTGGGAAGTCCAGTTTGAGGAGGAGGGGTGGTGCAGGAACTACCTCTAATGTTGACAGAAGAAGCTGTCTTTTTTTTTTTTTAAAGACAGGGTCTGGTTCTGTCCCCCAGGCTGGACTACAATAGCATGGTCTTAGCTTACTGCAGCCTCAGCCTCCTGGGCCACCTCAGCCACCTGAGTAGCTGGGACTACAGATGTGCACCCCCATGCCCAGCTAGTGCTTATGTTTTTTTGTAGAGACAGAGTCTCGCCGTGGTGCCCAGGCTGGTCTCGATCTCCTGAGTTCAAACAGTCTGCCCACCTTGACCTCCCAAAGTGCTGGGATTACAGGTGTGAGCCACTGCGCCCAACATGGAGAAAAGAGTTCTTTCTTTTCTTCTTTTTTTCCCCCCAGTCGTCTTTGTTTTGTTTTTTAGTACCACTGTGACCTCACAAATATTTCTGTATATGTATATATTTGAGACCATGTGATCAGATGGAATTTATTTATTTTTATGCCGACATTTGCCACAGCTGTTGGCCCATTTTGGTCTCACTTCTTTGGTTTGTATGCCCCCATCCCCACCTCCCTAACGCAGGCACAGCCAGGCCTTCCTCCTCCAGAGGCTCAACTGTCTGTTTCCCAGGGAGCTCTGATTTCTGTGGCTAGTGGGGAAGGGCCTTTGGAGAGTAGCATCGGGACACTAGGGGTGGTGATTGCTCCTGGATTCTCTCAACCCCAAGAGTGTAAAATTTGTTTCTAAATTCTAGAATGAGAAATTTCTGAAGGTTCTTTAAGATACTAGTTCCCCAAACCTTAACCATAGCTCAGACAACATAGTAAAGAAAAAGATAAATTCTGTCATTGTACCCTTTTTCTTCTGGTTGAATAAATGTGTTATCTTTATTAACATGTATAACCTTGAACTTGTTGCCAAAAATTGACTTTTGTGAAATTGTCAGTTGGATTACTCTATTACTGTACCTAGGGTTATAAAGTATTTTAACAAATACTTCGTTTGGTTTTTGTCACATCTCTAGATGAAGTTTAAAATGAAAGATCAATTTCTGGCTAGGTGTGTTGGCTCATGCCTGCAAATTCAAGCACTTTGGGAGGCTAAGATGGGAGAATTGCTTGAGGCCAGGAGTTTGAGACCAGCAAGAGTAACCGTGAGAACCCATCTCTAAAACTTAAAAATTAGCCCACTGGGCATGGTAGCTCAAACCTGTAATTCTAGCACTTTGGGAGGCCGAGGCGGGGAGATCACCTGAGGTCAGGAGTTCAAGACCAGCCTAACCAACGTGGTGAAACCCTATCTCTACTAAAAGTACAAAAATTAGCTGGGTGTGGTGGCAGGCGCCTGTAGTCCCAGCGACTCAGGAGGCTGAGGCAGGAGAATGCTGTGAACCCGGGAGGAGGAGCTTGCAGTGAGTGGAGATGGCGCCATCGCACTCCAGCCTGGACGACAGAGCGAGACACTGTCTCAAAAAAAAAAAAAAAAAAAAAAGCTGGACATGATACACAAGGTGACCCCAGGAGACTCCTGTGCAGAGTAGAAACACACCCCAGCACTAAACTCAGTCCCTGAAGTCCCTGCGGGATTCTCCCCACCCCCCACCCCTGGGTCCACCTGTACCCACCTGGAAAGAACAGTGACACCGCCCCACAGCAGGAGCACCATCAGCGGCCACGGCACCCCAGGTAGCTGGGCCACCCCCAGGGTTTCACAGGTGGAGAGGGAGCCTGGGAACGTGCATTTCTAGCAATTTCCAGGTGACGGGGCACTACACTTTTAAAAATACACAATACTAGGTCTTGAAAGGACTTCTATTCACTTGCACGTTGGTGGGATGGAGCCCTACATTGCAAAGGGCTTTTCTTCACGTGTCCTCCTTGAGCTCAGGGGCTGGCAGCACTTGGTGGGACCTAGTAGGGCGTCCCTTGCTGACTGCACACCCACAGCCAGAGCCCAGGCCCGGATGATTCTCACAGGAAGCCCGCAGAGCTCCTGACACCTCCCTGGAGGTATGAGAAAGCTGAGGCTCTGAGGGGGATAAACTGATTACTGGAAGGTAACGACCTTAGTGAAGTGGTGAAGCTACAGGGTAAACCCTAGTTTTATTTCCTTTTAACTTTCAAGACTTCCTGATTTCCTCTATTACGATACCTGTGCCTTAGAGTCACCAATGGGAACTTGAAGGAAAATAATGCCTGCTGAGGCCAGATGCTCATTTAATTGCCTGGGGGTGGAGCCTGTTTGGTTCTAAGCCCTCCCTCTGAACTTCTGAATGGTGAGGACTGCAAATCAGCTGCCTCCTGCTGGGCCCTGCAGGGTGAAACCTGATGAAGCCCCAGGAACATTCAGTGAGGGGTTAGGAGGGAGGAGAACACGGGTGGATGAAAAGCAAGAAGGAAATGCACCAGCATTCACTGGCAGGCTCTGTCACCCACAGGACAGGGATAAAGACGTGCACACCTGCAGTGCGGACTTTCACAGCCTGGCAATGAGGGCTTTCAGCCTCACAGGTAAATGTCACCTGTTTCACCACCTCCTTAGGGCTGTTCTAGGGCCCCGGCACACAGCCATTTGGGACAAAGGGCAGTTTCAGTGTCTTTCACTCCACGCTCAAGCTACAGATTGTCCTTATAGCTCAGGTATCCTGGGGATAATCCATCTTGTTTTGTTTTGGTTTTGGGAGCCCAACCCAAGAATCAAATAACTTTCCTAAGGATTTCCAGGAGAAAACATCTTCCCACCAAAGAAGAACCTTACCATTTGGAAAAACACCTCCTGGTAATTTGCAAAAAAACCCAGTTTTCTGGGAAGTGATAATCTTGTCATGAGAACCAAAGATAAAGTTGGAGATAATGAGGGAGTGGTTACATAGGAAATATGTGGTCATTACTCTGATCAATTAGTAAATCACTTTCTTCATATGATATACTTTTTAACAGCTTCTTCCTTGAGTCAGTCATCCCCGGCCCACACCAGGGCCTAGCAAGAATGACTTAGGTCACCTGGCTTATTTCCTGGCTACTTGGAGGAGATGGATTTCCCAGTTTACAAATCTCAGCTTCCTGGGATTCTATTCTGATAAAATCTAAATTGTATTTTTTTAAAAAAAGGAATAGGCTGGACACGATGGCTCACGCCTGTAATCCCAGCGCTTTAGGAGGCCAAGGCAGGCAGATCACGAGGTCAGGAGATTGAGACCATCCTGGCTAACAGGGTGAAACTCCTCTCTGCTGAAAATACAAAGAAAACTGAGCCGGCCGTGGTGGCATGCGCCTGTAGTCCTAGCTACTTGGGAGGCTGAGGCAAGAGAATCGCTTGAACCCGGGAGGCGGAGGTTGCAGTGAGCCGAGATTGCGCCACTGCACTCCAGCCTGGGTAACAGAGCGAGATTCCCTCTCAAAAAAAAAAAAAAAAAGAATAGATGAACTCTAGTGAAATAATCTAGGTCTATCCTTTTACCTCCTCCGTTGTCTGGAGTAATAAAGCTCCCTGCCTCGCCCTCTCTCACAGCACTGAACTGCTTTTCCTGAATTTTCCCACACTGCTGATCACTCACTTGCTAATTTCGATGCATACATTCTTTTTGAGAAAGTCAGTTTGCCAACTCCTCCCACTGGTTTGTCAGAAAATGAGCTTACACTGCGCTGATCTCACTCCTGCTGCCAAACCTCCTTCTAGGGGTCTCTCCTTTGATAATGCAGGGATTATGTAGGCATGGGGAGGTGGGATACCAAGGGGGGTTTCTGTCGACGGTGCTGTTCCCCCCTCCCCACCCCCGCCGGTTCAAAGTCATCGAGCCGGGGGGCCTCTCTGACTATCTGGACTGTGCAGACCACCGTGTCTTCCGGTAGGGTCAGGGGAGGGCTTGAGATAAATCTGTAGGGCTCAACCACCAGCCACTGTCCACCTCAGGTGCCCCAAGCGCCATCTCTGCCGGGAGCTATGTGGATGCATCGGTGACAAAATGGAAAGCCTCTGGTCCTGGCGGAGCTTGTTCCAATCAGGAGAGACCCGAAAGCAAGAAACACAGTGAACAAATGCATGATGCCCAGGGGTGGATGGCCGTAAGCACTGAGGAGAAAAATAGCAAGTGGGGTGGGGGGTGTTAAGAGGGTGGAGGATGGAGATGGGCTGCCATTGACAATCGGAGAGCCTGCAGACCTGCCTGAGAGTGACGTTTGGGGAAAGAAGGAAAGGGAAGAAGGTGAGGGAGGTTAGCTAAGTGGACATCTGGGAAAGAGCTCAGGCAGCAGAGCGGCTGGGGTGGGGGCGCGCTGGCAGCCTGCTGCATTCCAGGGTCCTCTGTGTGGCTGGGACGGTGTCGGCCCTCCCCTGCCCATCCCTCAGGGCCTTCGCAGAAACACTCACACGGGGACCTTCTATGTACAGGCAGCACACGCCACCCATCGCCGTGACCACACTGTCCCTCAGAGGAGCCGCTGGCCACGTGTGTCCCGTCCACATGGAGATGTACTTGAAGATTCTTTACACACTGGGTTTCAAAGACTTAAGTATGGAAAACAGTGTAAAATATTAATAACACAATAACTGATTGTTATCAAAATAGTGGGCTGAATAGAAAATATAGTTTGTTTATTTATAGATAGGGTCTCACTTTATTTATTTATTTATTTATTTATTTATTTATTTATTTATAGATAGGGTCTCACTCTGTTGCCCAGGCTGGAGTGAACCGGTGCAGTCACAGCTCACTGAAGCCTCCAACTCCTGGGATCAGGCAATCCTCTCACCTCAATGTCCCACGGGGCTGGGACTGTAGGTATGCACCGCCACATCCGACTAATTGTTTTGTATTTTTTGTAGAGACTGGGTCTCGCCATGTTGCCCAGGCTGGCCTCAAACTCCTGGGCTCAAGTGAT
This sequence comes from Chlorocebus sabaeus, assembly GCF_047675955.1. Lineage (NCBI taxonomy): Eukaryota > Metazoa > Chordata > Mammalia > Primates > Cercopithecidae > Chlorocebus > Chlorocebus sabaeus. The sequence continues at coordinate 37,865 of NW_027327771.1, read as the reverse complement.
CCACCTGCCTTGGGCTCCCAAAGTGCTGGGATTACAGGCGTGAGTCATGGCACCCAGCGTCCCCCCCTCCGGACCTGCCTTTCTTTAATGTGGCAACTAGATCATTTAAAATTGCATATATAACACCCATGCAAGCCTCAATCCTGGGAGATGCTCCCGTTGGAGAAACCTTCAAGAAGCGGATCTGCCTGGATTTGCAAACGGCCCCTCTGGCCCCAGGGGGATCTGCTGTGCAGAGCTGCTCTGGACTCAGCTCTTCAATACTGCCCTTGAGTGTACTGGGCACCTCCTGACTTTCGACCAGCACAAAGCTCCTTATTAAACGCTGACAAAAATTCCTTCCATTCTAGGTGCCATAATGGATTCATTAATCTCCTATTGATAGCTTTTTGCTGGTTTTCCCACTTTTTGCTATTCTAAGCACTGCTGCGAAGACTCTCCTTTTACCCCACCTGCCTGTGTCTGCTGCAGCTCACATGCTCCGCCTTCCAGCTGTCATAGCTGAGTCCCTGGGTCTCCTCGGCGGGGTGTGTCTGTGGGCACAAGGCTGCCCTGCCACACGCCCCACCCCATAACCTTCCATCTGTGGCCGCTCCTTGTGAGACCCTAAACTCACGACCTCCCCTCCTGTCCTCTCCTCTCCACAAAGCCACCCTTATCGGAGACAGTCAGTCTGTTTCCCAGTTCCCCCAAGGCGAATCCAAAGTCCTCCACTGGCCCACCCACCTCTACCGACTCCTCCCTCACCTTCCGGTCAGGTCAAACGGCCCCAACCAGAGGCTCCCCGGGCCCTTTCATAAGACAGGAGCTTTTCTTCTCAGGTCCGGCTACAGGTACATTGTACCCGCACCTCACCGCAGGAGTGAGAGCCGCAGGGGCGGAGAGGGCTTAGTTCTTTTGCCTAAAGCCTGCCCTGACTCACCGAAGGCGGTCGTTAATGTGCGCAATGATTACAGAAACACAGAAATAAGGCTGGGGGTGGTGGCTCAAGCCTGTTATCCCAGCACTTTGGGAGGCCGAGGCAGGTGGAGCGCTTGAGGTCAGGAGTTCGAGACCAACCTGACCAACATGGTGAAACCCCATCTCTACTAAAGATACAAAAAAAAAAAAAAAAAGGTGGGCATGGTGGCACATGTCTATAATCCCAACTACTTGGGAGACTGGGACAGGAAAATCACTTGAACCCGGGAGGCAGAGGTTGCAGTGAGCCCAGATCAAGCCACTGCACTCCAGGCTGGGCAACAGAGCGAGACTCCATCTCAACGTCCCCCACCCGCCCCGCCACACACAGAAACAAAATCTTAATCGTAGTAAGACACAGCTGAAAAGATATGACGGAATGACTCCCCGAGGCTACTGGATGCCACTCCTTCAATCATTTTCCATTCAGAAAACTTCAGATCAGATCATTTACCTATGTACGTTAAGACAAGGGGTCCTATATTAATGAATCTTCTCCGTCAAAATCCTGGTCAAAGTCAGAAAACAATCCCACCGGACTCCTGGGAGCATCTGATGTTGGAGAAACCTGGAGAAGTGGAGAAGCTGATCTGCAGGATTTGCAAACCGCGGCACTGCCCCCAGGGGGACCCGCAGCACCGGCGCCTCCCCGTGAGAGTCGGAGCCTCACTGAGACCCACACAGTCAGGATCTGCACCTCCAAAGGCTCCCCCAGGCGGCTCTGGGCACACGGAAGCTGGGAAGACAGCAAATGGGCCCCGGGGTTGGGGGGGCCCAGCACAGTCCAGCCTTTTCTCTTTTGCCTCCTGAAGACTTTCACTGTGGATGTGTGTTAGGGAAGGGGGGAGTGAAGAAAGAGACAGGGAGAGAAGATAGAGACTGAGTGATGCCTCCATTCTGCAGAGAAAAACACCGAGGCCCTATCTCAGCACTGGAGACAGTGGGGCCACGGCGGGACTTATTAAGTCTCTGCCTCTCAGTGCTCTGATCTGCCATGTGTCTGGCTGCCTCTTCCATCCTGACAAACACAATGACTGTAATTCCAAAGTACTGGGAGTTGGGGGTGAAGATGCAGAGAACGGAGGAGTGGGGAGGGAAACGGCAGCCTCTGGGCAGCTACTCTCTAATAAACACAAACACAACACCAGAAAGGGCTTGTAGAAAAGAAACATAAAATGCAACCCAACTACTGACACATGGCCATCTGTTCCATATTCACCCGCACGTTCTTAACAGAAACGCAACTGTGAACATGCAATCTGGTATCCTGACATTTGCCCTGACCAGGTTGTTACCGCATCTTCATCTTTCTAATTTTAATTGCTTCTGACGGCCCATCCGACTGGTCGAGCTTATTTAAAGAGCCCTGATTCTCCCTGATAAAAGGTTGGAGTCCTGTATCAAAAGCTTTTAGTTTTCTGTAACCAAGGGGGAAAACATGCTTCTTTTGAAAGATGACAAAATGTCTAGCTTCGAAGGGTCATCCGAGTATGGCACACAAGGTGGTCTGCATTCATAGAAAATGATGCCATCATATAAATCTCCCACTGTGTGACGGGGTGACACCATCACTCATCATCTGCCTCCCAGACCCAGTAAGTTTTGCAAAATTAATTACTGCACTTTACACTGAAAAGATCCCATCAAAGAATGTGTGTGCACAGGATGGTGAGGGGCGCCGGAGCTGTGTGAGGAGAAATGGCACTGTTCTCAGTTTCCTCTTCCATCCTACTGGGTTCTGAAGCATTGCTTCGGAGATTTTCAATTTTATCTTATAATTAAATAATATGAACTCTACTGGGGGAAGAAAAGCAGCCCATCACATTGGTATTAAGCCTTAATATCATTTTTGCCATCTTGACTCCTATCGCTATAAAAAGTCATTTTCTGTTCCCCTCACAAAACCACCCAAGGAATATTGCTTCAGATACCAAAGGTGCCCATGTGGGGCTCAAGCCTGGTGTCCAATAAATATGTGTGTCATTGACCTAATGCATGTCCAGTCAATTGAAACCTCACACTTCTGACTTCGGTTTTTAGGTTGTGATCTTGAAGTCTTAACAGTTTATACGCATTGATCTGAGGATATTGGAAACTTTTGATTAGAGAAGGTTGAATTCCTCTAAAGGACTTCATGAATGAAGAAGACAGCTAGAACCCCTGGTTTCCTGCTCCTCAGTGGAGATTCCAGGCGGGAGGCAGGCAGCAAACGCTTGCGTTCCTGTCAAGCGCCAGGCGTGGTGCTGGGCACGGGATGGACACCAGTGAAGACACAGCTACACGCAGCCCTGAACATCCCTGCAGCAGCCACAGGGCCTGGCCACACCAGGGAGCTCTGTGAACTCAGGGAAGCTGGTACACCTCGGGCATCCCTTGCTCATGTGTAAAGTGGGGATAAGTCAGTGCCCAGGATCACTGAGGGCCTGCCACATAACAGAGTCACTAAACGCTAGCTATTCTCACTAGGATTGGAAAGATTGAAGCTTACTACATTTCTGTGAACTTTCTATAAATACTGTATTGATGTTCACGTCACCACAGGCAAAAAGGACGCCGCTTTCGCATCCAGCCCACCCTAAGAATGCCCCTGGACTTCCCAGTACACTCAGCTCCACCAGGCACCAGGCCCTGCAGAAGCCACAACCTGTGACGAAGACAATGAGTCACTCTTGGTGTGTGGCACAGCGTGATGTGGCGGTGGGTACTTAGTCATGGTCAGTCCGCGATCCAGAACTGTGGAGCTTATTTTAGGTTGGGTGAAAATCAATTTAAGTTTCCAGATATGTCTTGGGACAACAGAAGATACCCAAAGAAGCAGGGAAAAAAATAAAAAATAAAAAACAAAAACCCACAGCCTGAGACAGAAGATACCCAAAGAAGAAGGAAAAAAAAAAAAAAAAAAAAAACCCAGCCTGAGAAATACTTTCTTCATTCAAGGCCTGGGATGTCAGGAATACAGGAAAGATATTTTCAATTTTATATTATAATTAAATAATATGAACTCTACTGGGAGAAGAAAAGCAGCCCATCGCGTTGGTATTAAGCCTTAATATCATTTTTGCCACCTTGACTCCTATCGCTATAAAAAGTTATTTTCTGTTCCCCTTACAAAACCACCCAAAGAATATCTGCGTAATTTTGAGCAAGTTGGGTTTTGCTCACTTTTGAGCATTAACTAGAATAAGGAGCTTCACCAAGAAAGGCCCCTGAAAAGCATGGTGGAGGCCTGACATGACGGCTCAGGTCTGTAATTCCAGCTCTTTGGGAGGCCAAGGCAGGAGGCTCACTAGAGGAGGCCAGGAGTTCAAGACCAGTCTCAGCAGCATAGTGAGATCCTGTCTCTACAAATAATAATAACAATTAGCCGGTCATGATGCTGCATTCCTGTCTTCCCTGCTACTCAGAAGGCTGAGGCAGGAGGATCACTTGAGCCCAGGAGTTTGAGGCTGCAGTGAGCTGTAACGGCACCACTACACTCCAGCCTGGGTGACAGAGCCAGACATAAGTACTCTTCGTGGTCTAAGGGAGAGTACAATATTTGGAATTAGGATCTGTTTTGCTCCTACCACAATCGCGTATGCACCTCACTCCCTTACCTAAGTTATTTTTCTTTGTGAGTCTTTCTCCCCACTTCCAAAATGAGGGCATGCCTCTCTTGGGACCATGTATCTAGGCTTGGAGATAAGAATTGTAAAGCTCCTAGTATACAAAATATTTTCAACAAATGGTAGCTATGGTCATTTTAATATATTGAATTGTACCATAATTTCACATCTGACAGATAATTCCCCTGAAATTGATACTTGAATGTGAATGTGTTCTCTGACCTCCAGCTACAGGCAATAGTCTTCTATGTCAGGGAAAATCAAGTACTAATATAGAATCAGAATAAAATGGCAAAAAGAATGGGGGCACAACAGATAAATTCTCGAGGAATAACTTACTTAAAGGATTTGTAAATCTGTGGCAGCTAAGACCAGGCCCTCTAAGCACATCTGGAGGTGAACTTCCTTAAAAGAAATGGGTCCAAATGCTCCAACAGGTTCAAGATCATACCTCGGAAGGGTAAAGCTCTTTACAGAGTTTACAAAAAAATTGTGACTTCGGCTCTGCCAGGGAAAGAAAGCCCAGGCGACCCGCCATGGCGGGCTTTCCCAGGGACAGCCCAGGTGTGACCCACGTGGGCTCAAGGCCACCGTATTTGATGCCATCTGCAGAGCTGAGAGCAGCTGTCTCCCATTAACCCGAGGCTGTACCAACCAAGCCACGTTCCCACATAATACTGGTTTCCAAAGTACCTTTTTCCCCAGAAGAGAAGAGGCGTGGACTTACTAACCTCCAATATGTGTAACTCCTCCCAGGTGGCAAAACCAGGGCAACAGAGAACACGGAGATTCTGCCAATGTATCCTAATTTCACGTACCTGTACACAAACTCCCAAGCATTTTAGCAAGCTTTTGGACATGGAGCTCAAAAGAATGACCCATAAATACTTTCCAATACATACAGCATCTTAATGTGTTTTTCTTTCTTTTTTATTTTTTGTAGACACAGAGTCTCATTATGTGGTCCAGGCTGCTCTGGAACTCCTGGGCTCAAGCGACCCTCCTGCCTCAGCCTCCGAAAGCACTCGCATGACAAGCATGAGCCACTGTGCAGGACCCACAGCACTTAAATTCCAAAATCACCTTGAAACCCTGACCTTCCACCTGCCCTGGTGGCTTCCAGAGGTCAGTTCCTCTTCCCGTGCCGAAGGTTTCTTGTCTTTCGCGGCCCAGGTAAGGTCACTCCAGGTGCTCCCTCTGCTTCTGAAGGCCTTTGACTGAGAAGCCACTCTGGGTCCTATTAGGACCCCAAGGCGGCTCCATTCGTACTCGCACATCTCCCGGCCGGTTTAAGTCACGCTGGCCAGGCTATTTCCACTTCACTCTCCTAATTTCTCCAATCCCATCCTCTGCTGCATCACCTTTTCTTTCTCTGAGAACCCAACCCTGCAGGAGGAACGCTGATGCTGGGGTCCTTTAACTAGAACGCTAACGCCAGAGCACTTCCCCGGGCGCTGGGGGGCGGGCTGCCGGGCGGGGCCTGGCGCTGCCACCGGGGTGTCCCGCGGGGGCGGGGGCGCTGGGCCTAGGGAGGCTGCGCTGCTGGCTCGGGGAGCGCGCGGCGTACTGATGTCAGGGCCAGGGCGCATGGAGACGACGGGCCGGGCATCACGTAGGCGCTCGCGGCGGGCGGGGCGGCGCTGACAGCGCCCCAACATGCAGCACCCGTGCCGCCCCGCGCGCTCAAGGGCGAAGGGAAGGTCACCGGGACCGAGGGCGGGGGCCCATTCCCGCTCCATCCTTGTGCAGTGCGCGGTCCCGAAACGGGAGGAAATCCGCCATCCGCGCCTTTCCACGCATCTGCGGCAGGAGGAACCGGGAAAATAAAAATCAAAACCCAGCTCCGGGCGCGTCGCGTCTCCAGCCCGCGCTATCACTAAGGCTCCCAGGTGGCGTTCGCCTGGGAAGCGCCGATCTACCCGCCAGGGGCTGCGCGGCCTGGGGCGCTCCACCGTCCGGGCACCGGCGCCCTCACGTGCACCCGGGGCCTGGGGCGCGCAGTCTCCACCACCTCCGGCTCTTCAATGTTAAATGTCCTCCTGGCGCGCCCGCGTCGTGGACCCAGACTCGGGTCCCTCCTGGAGAGCCGCTTCCACATTGCAGGGCAGGGGAAACCCAGAGCCCGCGCCGCGGCGCCGCTGACGTCCCGGAGTCCCCGCTTCCTGGTCCTTCTCGTCCGCGGAGGTCTGCGGGGAGGGCCTGGGACCCATTTTAGTTTTCGGTTTTCTCACGAGCCGAAAGGCAACAGCACATGCGAGCGCAGGAAACCCATTTTTAAAATCTCCCAGCGGAAACGCGAGGGGCTGCCGGACCGCCTCGGAGACGCCAGGCGGGAACCCAGAGCACTCCCTCCGCGTCCCGCATTGCAGCAGCCAGGACCCCGCCCACGCCGCGCGGGGCACGAGGCGACAGGAGGCGCGCGGGGACCTGGCCGTTTCTTCCTCGACATGCTGGGGGGCGGCGTGGGGCAGAGTTGAAGGGCGGGGGGCCACTTAGGAAGTGATCGCGCTGTACCCACGCTTCGGAGGGGAAGCCCGGCCGGGTCCTACAGCTCAGAGGCAGAACGACTCCCGAGGGTCCTCCAGGCGACCCCCTCTGTCAGGCTCAATTTAAAACATAAACCGGAGGGCGTGGAAAGCTCACTATCTTCCGGATGGAGGTTCCTATCGCCATGTCCCTTCCTCCTCCGCCCCACCCGGCAAGGACCCGGGGGCTGCCTTGCTGGCTCACGCCGCCCCGCAGGTACCCCTGCCGCTGCCGGGCACGGGCTTCTCCCCAGTTCTCCCCATCGCTTCCCCGCTCTTCTCCCTGGTTCTTCCCATCGCTCCTCCACCTTTCCCCGCGTCCTCCCATCGCTTCCCCCCTCTTCTGCCCCATCCCCCAAATCCCCTTCGCCTTGTTCTCCTCGGCTCCGTCCGCCCCTCCCTCGCCGCCGGGAGGGGGGTGCGCACCTTGAGCATCCTCGCCTCTGGTCAGCACGCCGACTGCCTTGCCGGCCCCGGAGAGGTGCTCCAGGAACTTCCGCAAGGAGCCCTTAGGGGCCTGGGAGTCGTCAGTGTCCATGGCGAGGAGGTCGAGGGGAGCCGCTAGTCCCGGTGCGCAGTAGGCAATGTGGACCCTGCCCGCGCGCGCGGGAGTCGGAACTGCTGCCCCGCCCCGCCCCAGGGCCAATGGGCGGTGACGGGCGGGGCCCGAGCGCACGGGAGGGGCTGCGGGAGCGGGGGCGTGGCTAGGTGCAGGGAAAGGGGCAGGTGCGGGCGGGGTGCGGGAGTGGGCAGGAGCACCTACGCCGGGGTCGTCGTAGGTGGGGGCCGTGCTAGCGGTGAGGTGGGCCGCAGACGTGGGGATAGCGCCACAGGTAGGCGGGGTCCCTGCGGGTGGGGCCGCGTCTCTGGTGCTCGAGACTCGCGGGTGGGCTGGAAGGCTCTGGTTGGGGACTTCAGGGATACCCGGAGTGCCACAGGTGGGGGCAGGGGCAGCGTCCGGGGGAGGGGAGACCACAGGGGGGCGGGGGTCACATCGTTTGGGGGGCGCGCCAGGGTGGGGCGGGATAGAACGCGGGGAGCATCTCCCGGGCCGGGTGAGGGAGACCTTGAGTGGGCGCGAACGTCTGGGCGGGGGGAAGCCCTGCACTTGCGGGGAGCGCCGATGGCGGGGCGGGGTGGAATTGGGGCGTGGAGACCCCACCTGGATGCGGAAGTTCGCAGCAGGCCCGGCCGCTCCGGCGGTTGTTGGCGCAGAGCCCCGCTGCGCGCACAGCTTCTAGTTGCCGGCAGGATTCCTCCTGGGGCTGCGCTGGGAGCCTCCGGGCGTGGCTTCCTCGACCTTCGCCCCCAGGTATTCTCTGTAGTCTGAGGTCGGGAAGGACGAACGGAGAGTAGATCCTCCAGGTGGTGGGAAAAACTGAGCGCGGCGGGCTTAGCTATGACGAAGCTGCGATTTCCCGGGCCCACGGGGGCTGTGGCGTCCACTCGGTTCCTGCTAATCCCACTGTATTATAAGGTGGGGAGAGTCAGCTTGCATAGTGAAACCAAAGAGAGCTGCGAGATGGAGAGTGAGAGTGAGAAACCAAGAGAGTGAGACACACACACACACACACACACACACACACACAAACACACAGAGAGAGAGAGGGAAAGAGAGGGAGAGTGAGAGAGACAGAGAGAGAGACAGAAAAAGTCAGAGAAGCAGAGACACAGAGAGACATAGAAAGATAGAGAAAGATGAGGGGAAGAGAGAAACAGAGACACACAGAGTCTTAAAAAGAGACACAGAGAGACAGAGCAACCAGGAGAGAGACACAGAGAGGGAGAAACAGAGACAATTTAAACCAAAAGAGAAAAACAGACCAGAAAAGAAAAACAACTAGTAGAGCTCGGAACTGCGAAGGTGGCATCATTCCGTTAGTCTCGGGTTTTGCTTCCTGGGTTTGTGACATGGTCAGAGTCCTTGTCTTTGATTTCCTAACACAAGTTGTTAAAGTTGGAAGTGAGTGTGAAATTGAGTTAGTCTAGCTTTATTCTTTCACGGATGAGAAGTGAATTATCTTCAGCAAGGTGGGTGCAGGCGTGGTCCCCGGGGGTCACTGTGGTGAACAGGCTGCCCTTGTGGGCAGCCAAGTTCGTCATCACTGGGACAGAGCCCAGGACACTTCCCCGGCTGGCCAGCCTTTTCCTAGAACCCCACACATTGCAAAGGATGGAGTCCAGATCTATACCATAAAGAAACGAGGGTGGTTACAGAAAGCACCACGATCTCAGCTAAGTGGCTCTGAGCACCCCAACGTTGGGGCACCTCAGTACAGGTTGGGGCAGCTCAGGCTGTGCCCAGCAGGGAGGCCGGCCCGATCAATCTGCGGTCTCCACCCTGAGAGTGTGGGCTCCTTCCCCCAGCGCGGGTTAAAGCATCGTGTGTCCACCTGTGCAGTGACTGGTCCCAGTGGCCCTGGAGGGCTGAAACCCTGGGTCCCGCCACTGGTCCAGGGCATCCGTTTCCCCTTCCTGCAGTTCCTGTGTCTGTGTGTCCAGGGGGCTCCGATCCCTGTCTTAGGACCATGGCTGAGGGGACAAGTTCACCCGCTTTGGAGCTGGCCCGGATCTTGGTTCTGTGGATCCTCGCTGTGTGGCTCTGGAACAGTTCTGTCCTCAGGAGATGGATCCTCACAGCCGCCTCTTGGGGCCATGAGGAGAATTAATAGGACGACCCCCGGGTAGCTGCTCAAAGCCCTGTGTGGGGCCAGCCCTGTGTCTCCACCAGTTCCTTTGCTCTGTGCTCCCCCCCACTGTCACATCGCCAGCCTTTATTTCCTTTTCCTTGGACCCAGACAGCGAATGCTCCGCTGGTCTTGGCAGCCCCTTCTCTAGTCTGTCCTCAAATCACTTCCTGACGGACAGCCCTGACTAGCCATCAACGTGACCAAAACCCCACAAAATAGAACCCAACTTTCCTATTAAGCTGTACAGAGCTGTCCCAGCCCCACTTCCCACAGGCTGGCCTCATTCGCCATGGGATCCATGGTTCTCACCTGGGGCTGGGGGTGCCCCTGGCATCTGGTGGGGAGTGTCAGGGATGTCCCTCCAGGCCCAGTACAGTCCCCCAGCTGGTGGCCGGCAGACAGCAGCACCCAACCTGATGTCCCTGTGGCTTCTGGTTCCCCGAGGCTGGCTGTGCTTTGCTGCCTCTACATGCTCTCAGATGGGTGCCCTCTCTCCACCTTCACTGGTTAGCAGTGTTCCATCCATTAGAGCTCAAAGCACTGCCTCCCGGCAATGCAGCCCCTTCTCCTGGCCTGCCGTCTGCCTGTGCCCCGCGGTCTGTACCGTGTCCTCACGGACCGATCAGAGCGAGGCTCCCAGGGATGGAGAGGTTCCTGCTTGTGTCTGCTTGTGTCTCTGTCCCGTCTTCTCTGGACCTGGCACCGTGGCCTTTGCCGACAGAGGTCTTGGGTTGATTGTCAGTGAAGCAGACAATCTATATGGCTCTAAATGGCTGTGAACATGCTTGATTGGGTTATTTTAAAATAATTGTATATGTAAACATTTGAGTGTGACACAGGTGGATTTTTGGGCTAATGGTCTTGTTCTTCAGGGAGTAACCACAGGCCCATCCACAAGGACCATTTCCAGCTAATTTATGGAACGCTGTTCTACCTGGTTAATTTTCAACGTTATCTCAGCCTGAGAGGTAGGTCAGCATGTGACGAAGTTCACTGGTTTGAATCCTAATCTGCTCCTTAGGAGCTGCACCTTCCATGCCTTCGTTTCTTCCTTGGTTAGGTAGGGAAGGTATGAGCTACCTCAGAGTTGTGAGTGAGGCCTGCATCGAGTGACCGCATTAAAGTGACAAGGACTGCACCCGGAGTGTTGATATTTAAAGACCTTTAAACATCGCGATGCCGCATTTTGGTACCCAGGTAAAACAGCAAAGTTATTTCAGATGCAGACACAGACCCTCGGTGAGGTGGGGGACTGATGGCAGGAGGTGGACCACCGACCCTGTAACGAGGGCGTGGTCTGTTCGAGGCTGAACGAAGTGCACATCATTGCATGTACCACGGAGGTCCCTCTCGTGAAGTCCTGGAAGGGTCCATGTGGCTGAGCCGTGTGGTCTGTCCATGACGTCCGGCAGGAGCAGAGCTTTCGGGTGCAGCCTTGCTCTTGTGCGCACAGCCCTCAACGGTCTCAAAAGTCTGAGGCTTAAAGCAGGCTTGGGGTTTCCTTACACCTCCTGGACATCTAATTTGCCTGGCAAACATGTTTTTCTTGGGTGTAAAGGTGAAGGAGTGGGTGATTCTGGTGAAAGTGTACTAATTACTGCACTTCTGGGTCAGTGGCGCTTGGTTGAAGACACTATCTGCCCTGGATGGACATCTCTGGGGTGGTGAGAACCGGTGGCTGGATGTCGCGGGGTTGCCAAGAAGATGCCAATTTTTTCCTTTTTCCTCAGTAACAACACCCTACTTTGTTTAGGGAAGCAGTGCACCCAGCTGAAAATCCAATTCTCTTGCACGGCAGAGCGGCTGGTGACACAGGTCCAGATGCTGGGATGCTGATGGGGGGTCCTGGAGTGGGAGGTGTCAGGAGACTTTCCGGACCCACAGCAGCCCTGGGCTCTTGTCCGGCCTTCTTGCCCGAGGCATGACCCCTGGAGGGAAAGCAGCTTCGGGGGCCCGAGGGCCAGAAGGCAGAGTCCTGGTGTGTGGGGCAGGCCTGGGCCAGGCTCCTCGGAGGATGTCACAGAGCTGCTGCCCATGAGGGGACCACCCACCTCTGAGCCCCATGCAGATTTTCCTCTGTAGCCGAGCGAAATCCTGGTACGGTGAATGAGGCAGTCAGAGGCACCTTTTGTGGAAGGAGGACAAAGCTGGAGAGAAAGAGGTTTTCCTAAAGGCACAAGGCGCTGATTCTGCGTTAGGGATAATTCCTAGGAGTGTGGTTGCTGGTGGGTGGAAAACTGTAGCCAGAGAATAAGTGGGAGTGGCACTTGCTGGTATTTAACTGATTCGTTCACGAATGGTCCGAACAGTTCCAGAGAAAAGAACATTTCGGACACAGAAGTTTTCACCCTGCCTGACAATCAGCCTGACCGTGGGCTGTTCCATCCTTCCTGGGCGACACTGAGAGGGTCTCAGGCCCTTCCGACCCTGTGCTGGCATTTCCCCAGGGTGTGTGCCCCATCCCGAATAGGCTGGAATGCCTCTGGGTGCAGCTGAGCCTCTTGAAAAGGGAAGAGACATGTGATGTGCTCTGGCTGAACAGGAAAATGAGGGAGGACAGGGAGAGGGGCCTGGAGGTGAGGAGGATGGTGAGCAACACTGGGGACAGAGGACGTAGGGTAACACCAGGGACAGGGGGATGGAGGGTAACGCCGGGGACAGGGGCATGGAGGGTAACGCCGGAGACAGGGGATGGAGGGTAACACCACTTCTCCAGGTGCCTTTGGGGGATGCTGCCGCCTCTCGCACCCCAGAGTGAAGTCAACAGGATTCTGTCCCGAGGAGCCCCAGAGCCTGGCAGCTGGGATTGTCGCAGTATGAACCACTGTTCACTAGCTCTGCACCCTGGGACAGGCTCCCTGGTGTTTCCACCCTGGTTTCCCATCTGGACAGTGGGACCCTGAGTGTCCCCGTCACAGCTGCGCCCAGAGCCCTGGACTCCAGCGTGTCGTCGGCACTCATTAGCGTTTCTCTTGTTGTGGTCCGTGGATGAAGTGGCTCTCTCTTTGTGTGTTCACAGCCCTCCTGCTCACTTTACCTTCTGGGAACACTTTTTACATAGCTTCGTATGTGGGGAGGACTCGAGTGATTAATCGAATGTTTCATCAGGTGCAGTTCTTCTGTTTCCCAGTTTTGACACAACATTTGGTGAAATTTCCAGGGACTCCTGTGGTCAGCCTCGCGGTTTCACTCTGTCACTTTCTAATGCAGTATTCTTTGGGAGTCTTTTCAATTAAGCGCCATCATTTAAAAATAAGTTTTATAATATGCAGTTTCAGGTTAATTATTTACCTTTGGGTCTCAGGCAGTAGCTACCTACCTGTGAGTAGTCACAAAGTTTCACGCAGTTTTCTCTAGGCGTCCCTGGCTCGTAGCTCAGCAGGTCCCTTCAGATGAGTCAGCCAGCTGTGTACCTGCATGTTCAGGATACTTGTCAGGGGCCTTCCTCAGAGAAAGACCGACGCTTACCTCATCCTTGGGACTTTGGAGCCCACCCTGGAGAGACTCCAGCCACGTCCTAAGGGGCCGTCCGGGTCCCACAGGCTGGTGGGAGTGACTTCTGAGACACTCCAGACCACACTTTGTGTTCCTACACCCCACAAAGCCACTTAAAGTGCCGTGTTCTGGTGCTGTGTGCCTCACCAGTGTGCCACACAAGCCTGCACCGGGATCTGAGCGGGCGCTGCCTTCCTCAGGCTATGCTTAAGTTTTGGGGCAACTGGAGCACTCGTGGCTGTGATTCTTGCCACTGTCTGGGCTTCCCTAGAGGGTCTCACCCGCAGCCTGAGGACCACATCGGCAGCCACCGAGGAGCCGCCAGGTGCGGCCTTGGTCCCACTCAGTCCTTTTCGACTTTGGTGAGAGAGGAGACAGCAAAACTTCAGCTGGGAGCCCCAGGCCTTCTCTGCTTGGGGCCCTGGGACTGACATAGCACAGATCCTGCCATCCACGTGCTGGGGGCCCCGCTGTGCGGCTCCCTCCTCTGGTTAGGGGCTGCACCCTTGGGCTGGGCACCTCCTGGTTCTCACACTCAGGGGCCCAGGGAGGGTGGTGGATGAAGAGAGAAGGAGAAGGGTGGCAGTTTGAGCCCAATTGTGTTGGCTTCGTCTTCCGCCTCTTGTCCCTAAGTACATTGGCAAAGTTTTCCAGGTGAAAACTCAGAAGGGATTTTTAATGACTGGAATCTGTGAATTCCATGGAAGCCAAGTCTGTCCACCTCTTTCACCCACCTCATTTCTCCCCGTTGGGGCTGATTTTGGCAGCGTTCATAGGGGCAGGGACGGAAGGGGTGGGGGCCAGCCATCGGCCCTGTGTCCCTCCTCTCCTCCCCTCAGAGCCACAGCATTTCGGTGTCATCCCCTTCCCTGCACGCGTCCTCATGAAAACCAAGTGTGGCTGGAGGGAGATGCCTGCGCCCACTCCCGTGACCTTCCCGGCCAGCCTGGCTGCAGCGGCCTCTCGGCAGGCATCTGTCTGGTGCTGCCTCCGTGCCCCTCCCATCACCTGACGCTCGTGTTCCTGAATCTTCACACGTGTGCTCTGTGCAGCCACCTCACAGGCTCCCTGGGAACGGAGACAGTGTCTCACGCCGGTCAGAATGCTCTTCTCTGTCCACTGAATAGTCCAACACAGAATCATTCCTCTGTGATTATTTATGCTTTGTTATGTAGAACTGGAATAAAGAAAAAGTGAATTTAGACATTACAGCCATCAGGTTGAAGCTTAGTAATTGCATTAGGGAATTAAATGGAAGCATTTGAGCTTCTCGAGTTCTAATTCCACATCTTCATATCCCCATCACCCCATACCCAGTGTCTAACAGAGCTCTTGGTCTAGGAGTTTCTTGATAAATGCTTATTGAATTGAACTGGACTGAGCTTAACATTCCCACCCAGAGTTAGAAGCCAGTCCCTGAACAAATTGCATTTAGAATATGAGTTTGACGTTACTGTGGTAAGGGTTATCCTACACGTCATAATTCCTAGTCAATATCGGGTATTTAGTCAAATAGTCTCAAGTATAGAGAAGCATAGGCCTATCTGGCAAAAGGGCAAGGCACGGTGCTTTAGGTCCAGGTCCCCAATATCAACTATGAAAATAAAACATCAACTCCAATGACAGCCCTGTCTTCAGCTGGTCACTGTTTACACTGACAATTATAAACAGCTTGAACTTGCTGTCCTGAGAGGCAACACACCCTCCATTCTCTCTGCAGTGTAGCTGCCTTGGTGGATGGAACATGCCGCTCCTCCTTCCCTCTCCCTATCCCTCCCTCCCCCCTCCTCTCTCCCTCCCTCTCCCCTCCTCTCTCCCTCCCTCTCCCCTCCTCTCTCCCTCCTTCCCCCCTCCTTCTTCCTATCTTCTCTCACCTTTATCTCCTCACCTTCTCTCCTGGACAAGGGGCAGAAGAGAGGAGACCTCCGGAATCTTCTGCTTCATCCAAGCAGCTTGAGAGCAGCATCAACAGCTGCAATTTGGCTGCCGCAACAGGTGCCTCAGGGCAGCCTTTCTAATGGGAATCCTGGAATCATGTCTTTCCTTAATGTGTCCTAAAGGCTGGAGGACATGAAGTGAAACAATGCTCCATGCTCAGTCCTGTGATTTTGTGTAATTATTGGACTTACTTTGAAATTAAACTAAATGATACCCAAGGTGGAGCATGAAAAAAAAGAAAAAACAGGCTATGGTGTTTGAAAAGCAAACAAAACCATTTGGTTTGTTGTTTTGTTCTTAGACCTTCACAGGCTCCTAGGTCACACGTTTCAGTTTCTTAGCAAGTGACATTCTCTGCAGAAGCTGTGTCAGTCTCTTGTTTGATGATGTCAGCCACAGCAGAAAGAAGCACTCCGTAGGCCCCGTGCTCAGCACCTTGGCGTGAGCTCCTGCCATCTTCTGTTCATGCTCATCACAGCTCTGTGAAGTAGGCATCCTCCTGATCCCTGTGGGAGGATGGAGGATGGAGGCGGAAGGGTGAGTGATGGCAGGATCACATGAGGGGTCTCTCCCGAAGTAGGGAGGGGAACCGGCCCAGGACCTAACTGCCCATCGCATCCTTCTTCCTCCTCCTCTGCCTCTCTGTGACTGTTTGACTCAGGCTGCAGGGACAGACATAAGTATGTGCAGAGCCTGTGTGCACCCCTGGGAATTTGTGCTCATATTGGCAGGGAGGGATGTGAGGTTGTACAGAGCGTGTGTGCATACCTTGGCGGTGTATGCTGGCGTTGGCAGGGACAGATGTGAGCGCGTATGGAATGTGTGTGCACACCTTGGGGATGTGTGCTGGCATTGGCAGGGACAGATGTGTACAGAGCGTGTGTGCACACCTCGGGGTGTGTGCTGTTGTTGGCATGAACAGACGTGAGCGTGTACAGAGCGTGTGTGCACACCTGGGGGTGTGTGCTGGTGTTGATAGGGACAGATGTGTACAGAACGTGTGTGCACACCTGGGGGTGTGTGCTTATGTTGTTTTGTAACCGGCAAATACGTGGCCCCTTGCGTCGGGCGGCCCTGCGCCCATGCTGAGTCCATCAGTGGCCCTCGGGTTGGGGTCTCCATCTGCCCAGACAGCACTCGAGTGGCTTGAGGTTTCAGATTCTTCCTCTACGGATACTTGGGCCTCCTCAGGACCAAACATCAGAACCAGCCAACTGCAAACTACAAGAACGTTCAAATGCATCTTCAGTAGGAAAAACAAAAGCAATTGGAAAAATTTTCCAACGTGACCCCGTGGTTAAGCCGTTAGATACTCCAGCCAACAGATTGAGTCACTTTAAAATTCACACCAATTAAAATGGTTGTGAGAGTTGCAGACCTTTACCGCTAAACCTTGAAATAATTGAAGCATTCTGCTCCACTTGCTTACAAACTAGGGTTGAGGATACCTTTCAGTCCAAAGTAGCAACCTTGTAAATCCAGCTTAGATGCGAGGCTCCCACTGACACAGGAAGAGACAGTGGCCCTTGATTATTCTCCTGTGTTCAGATACTGTGTCATTTCCTTTTTTTTTTTTTTTTTTTTTTTTTTTTTTTTTTTTGTATACTGATCATCACTTCTGCTTTTCCAATTCAAACTAAAGGGAGTTTAGTTCTGTTTTGGAGAAGCTGTGGTTAGTGGTTTCTTTTCATGGTTTGCTTAATCTCTTAAGTCTGGTGCTTACATTACCCAAATAGACTTTTCTTTAGTACGACAGTGCCATAACCCAGGGCTTCTCCCTCCATATCTGCTCCCCAGGAGGCTCCCTAGGAATGGGAGCTGGAGATCCAGCCCCTCTCCATGTGCCGTTTTCTTTGAGTCCAAGGCAGGTTTGGCTCAGAGAAGAAAAGAGGCCTCCGGGTTAGCTGCCTCTGACTGCTTGCTTGTGAAATGTTTAATAAGGCGACTTCCAAACTAATTTACACATTGATAGTTGTAGCTTGAAGTATCACCGCAGTCATAAGAGCTAGAAACACTCCCATAAAGTAGATAAGCAGAAAAAAAGCCATAGAAGTTTAATAAAGCGCAAATAAAATGGTGTTGTAAGAATGTACAGTGGGAAATGCTCTCAGTCCAGCCAGATCCAGCTGTGACGTCAGTCCAGCTGTGGTGTCCTTCTGTAAAAACATTCAGCCACATGTGGCCCTGATCGCAATCACTACTCTGAATTGTGATCCAGAATGTTCTTGGGGGCCGATGCTGGGACTGTTCCAGCAGTTGAGTCTGATTGGGCGTCACGGTGGTGATGTGCTTATCGCAGACAGCTGGGCTGAGTGGTGGCCACCCGTGCACTCGCCACGTGCAGCCGTTCTTCTGGTGATGGGGTTGCATGCGGCGCGGCTTGTCCACCTGGGCTATTAAAGTACAGGGAACCCAACCGCGGGCGGGTGCCTCCCGACATGGGAGCTGTCTTTTTTATCCAGGGCCCTCTGGCGCTGCAGACCCCTGCCGCCAGTCTGAGCTCACAAGGAGGTACCGGAGGGCTCTGCTGGGGCATGGAGGTCCCTAAGCAGGTGGTCACTTATTGCTTGTGGAGTGGTCCATGGCCTGTGAGTTTATTCTCGGGGTTTGTGTGGGCGAGGTTAACCAGTTCACAGCTGGGCACTTACCCCTTACACAGGTGACACTAGTTAAAGTGGAATCTATATTAGCTCACACAGGTGTGTCTGAGGAACTGGGAGGGTGGGGAGGTTTGGCCCTAGCACTAGAGCCTGGGCTCCTGACATTCTGCGTCTTCCTGTTGGGGGGCCGTCAGGGCCGCTGTGGGTCCTGAAGACAGTAGGTGCCATATGGACCAGCGGATGCAGAAGCTTCTAGAGGCTGTTGGGGGTAAGGAGACGGTCGCTTACCCAGAGCCAGCCCTGCCGTCACTTCGACGTTAGATGGTGGGAACTGTTTTGGACTCTAGCTTCCAGAAATGTGAGAAAATAAGTCAGTGTTTAGGGTGCTAAATTTGGGGTGATTTAGTGGAGAAATAGAAAACTAGCCCACAAAGGTGCACGCATTGAAATGTGCTCTCTCCAGGTGTTCACAGTGGTGTGAAGGGGATGGCATCAGGGTTCTGGGAACTGTGCAGTTCCACTGAAGGAAGGGGGTTCACCACGCCTTTCCTCATGTAACTGAAGGTATGTATGCCTGCCACACCGCCCAGGAGACAGGGACTGGGATTCTGACTTTCTTATGGGAACCAAGCCACAGTCAGAACACAGTGAGGGCTGAAATGAGCTTCCTACAGCCTGAACTGGGAAGAGGAATGGCAAGTAGCTTGTTTTTTTCTACACAGACCTGTCCTTTCAGGTTTTGTTAAGTTCTGGAAAAAGGGAGAAGCCAGGCACACCTCGGTGAGGGACAGTGTTTCTGGAGGTGTCACGGTTTCAGCCTTAATGTGGCCGTGTGGTTGGGAGGCTCAGAAACTGCCCTCCAAGGGCACTCATCTGTTCCTTATTGCAGTAATACTTCGTTTACAGAAATTACAGTGCGGGAGGCCTCTGGTCTGGATGGGTTTGTGTGGACCGAGGTCACGGGGTGTTGTCCCAAGTGCTTATCCTGACCTGGCAGAGGCTCTGTTTCCAAATAATTATTCTACAGTTTCAGAGCCTATACCTGAGTGATAGTCTTTTAACTTTGTTGCATAAAAGTAAAGTATGTCTTGAGGGTCTAAAAACCTATTTAGTAGTCATGGCTTTAAACTCATACATGGGGCTTTGGGATGGAGTGAAAACCACCGTCACCTGCGTGGACGCTGCGTGGTATTTTTAGCGTGGTGGCCTGCTCATGCCTTGAGCTCCATCTGCAGTGTGAGCAACAGCTGTGCATTTGAGAAATGTAGGCAGGTCAGCTTGCTCCTCCAGGGGCCTGCGGGCATCCGGGTGAGGGCCTGGGATGAGGCCACATCAGTGGGAAGGAGCTTGATTGTGTCAGCAGATATGTCTGCCTCTACAGGCCTGAAAGCCAGCCAGAACCCAGTTTTCCTTTGGTCATCTAATGCCAGAAAAAAACCCGTTTCTTGGAGATTCTCGTAATTTATATTAATGAACCATTTGACCATAAATAAAATGTTATAAATGCATGAGGCTTTACAATTTGGCAGATGTGTAACTCACATGTCATTATATCAAACTGTTGAAGATATTTGTTTCACTTGAAGGCTTTTAGCATTTTATGCGCAAACCAAATGCCAGTAGCATTTTGAAGGAGTATTTTGGAATTTTAAACACAGTGGGACAGTGCTGGGTCTCTGGGATGGTGGTGAGGTGGACGTGACCTCAAGCTCTTGGAGCTTGCAAGCAGGATTCCTAAATTGTCACACCTGCAGTGCTGGAAGTCAAAGTGGATTTCTGTAAATGAGGTATTAGTGCAATAAGGAACAGATGAGTGCCCTTGGAGGGCAGTTTCCGAGCCTCCCAGACACCCCAGGAGGAAGCGGGGTGGGAGGCAGTTACCCACCAGAACCTGGACGGTGTATCGTGTTTGCTGGTGGCCCTGCTTGGCAGGCCATTACGTGCAATAAGAAACAGGTGAGTGCCCTTGAGAGCGGTTTCTCGGCCCCCTTCAGAACAGCAAGTGGAAGACGCTCCAAGGTCGGGGGTGGGGGTTCGGTTATCCACAGGAGCCTGGATGGTGGAGCTGGGTTTGCTGGTGGTCCTGCGTGGCAGGTCATTACGTGCAATAAGGTACAGGTGACTGCCCTTGAGGGCGGTTTCTCAGTCTTCTTCGGAACTGCAAGTGGAAGACGCCCCAAAGTGAGGGGGGGCTGGTGGTCGGTTATCCAGTGGGGCCGGGTTTGCTGGTGGCCACTGCGTGGCAGGTCACTGCGTGGAGCGATGGGAGGTGAGTGGAGTGGGAATAGAGGATGCACCCTGCACAGCTACTGCTGGCAGTTGGCTCTGGTAGCAGAAGGGGCATAGATAGAGGGATTCCCATCAGGGGCAACACGACTGGGGTCCCACGTGTGGTGGATGCCGAGGTGTGGCTATATGTAATCTCAGTCTGCACAGCCGTCCTGGTGAGTGGGTTCAGTTACCTTCCCATCTCACATTTGAGAAATCTCGGGGTCTCACATCACAGCTAGGTGGGTTGGAACTAATGTCTCAGGCAGGACGTTGGCCCCAGAGCCCAGATCTTACCCGCCCCCATTCTTTTCAGTCCACCCAGCTTGTAGAGAGGGTTGTGTGGTGGTGGGTGGTGGCTGAGAAACCAACACAGTAGAAGGGGGGGAGGAAATAAACCAGGCAGGAGACACAGGCAGTGCTTGGGAGATCTGCACGGGGTGTGGGTGTGGGAGGCACCTCTGGGCCTGTGAACCCCGTTCTGTGCTCCTGGCTTGCCCAACCTTGGCCCTCAGCCACATGCTGCGTGCTTTAGGTAAAATCTCAGTCCCTCGTGTGGTGTGGGTATCTTTTCTCCCTGGCTTTGTCTCTCTTTAAATCACGGAGTCTCAGTGGGGATGGCGGGGTGGTTGGTGGTTCACGGAATTTGCCCTCCACTTCCCCATCCTTGTCCTGTCCTGTCTGGCCTGTTACCTGAATCTGTGTCTCTTCCGAGCCTGCAAATGAGTGGAGGCCACGGCAGCCTCTTGCTGACCGACCTCTCAAACTCTCTTATTCATCAGAATAGTGTTAAATGCTGATTCCTAGGCAACCCCATTAGATTCTACGCCTGCCTGGCATGGGTACTTTGGGGAAGGTACAGAAGGTTGCTGGGCTGTTCCAGGAGGGAATTTGCATTTGTAGAATGTCCACTGTGGTCTTTCCAGCACTCTACTTTCCACACACACACGGCATTAAACCTGGAAGACCCCTGGGTGCTGTGCTGGTGAGGAAGCCTCGGCTGGTTGAGGGGTTGCTGGGGCTCAGACTTGATTCCTGGGCTGGGGGCTGCGGGCTTATTCTCTTCAGTGGGCCTGCTGATGGGATGCCCTGAGAAGTCCTGCTGTGCGCTCAGGGGAAAGTGCAGAGACAGGCTCAGAAAAGACAGACCATGGATTTAAAAATTCCTACTGGAAAATCTTTTATGAGCAAAGTAATTTGCATCTAACTGAAGACAATCATTGCTTGAATAATTGGTTTGTTGACAAAGTTGATCCTATGAACAGATTAAAGTTTTCATTCATGCCTTATCTATAATGTAAATAGGAGCTATTACCACAACTTATATTAGCTTTAAATTTCGTATCAGATTGCAGTCCAGATTACAAACGACTGCTTGATAATCTAATTGATAAAATGGAGGAATTTAGTGCTTGGAACCCAGAGTGAAGGGAACAGAATTGCTTTGGTTTCTCAAAAGCGTGTTGACTGAGTGGTGACCTGGGGTGAAGAGAAGTGGCTAGAGTCATTACACTCGAGGAGATGATCTGCTCCCGCCTTTCTCAGCTGTCTTCTGGACAAAACAAAAGGGTGATAAATGGAAAAAAATTCAGCACTGAGTTCGTCTATGCCCTGAGCTTCTCATACGGTCATTAATGGGCTGTATCTGTGAAGCCTCCATACAGGCACAAAGGAATTAGGCTAGAGTAAGGCGGCCGGCGACCTCTGGCGTCTGGACCGCGTGTCATTTCCTAAAGCTCTTTAGGGTGAAATGACAGTCGCAATGTCTGTTCGGAGAAGTGTAATCTCACGTATGAGATGCAGATTTTAAATGATGCAGATTTTAAACACCAAAGTCAGGAAGCTTGGTGGGAGTGGCTGTCTTCCAAGTGGTTTTCTGTGCTGCCATGGATGAGGCGTGGATGTGTCATCTGTTGGTGAGATCCACTGGTGAAGGGGCTAAGCAAACCATGGAGGTGGGGGGGTGTGAAGCTGCATCTCTTCTGGCATCCCAAGGAAATACATTTTGTAAAACTTGTGAATTTGACCCTGACCCTAACCCTGAGTGTTGAAGTCTGGTGCAGTGTCTTGAGCCCTCTTCTGCATTGAGGGTGAGTGACTGTAAATGACCGATTCCTCAGTGGTGAAAGTTCAAATTTAGCTTCCCTGAGGAAGCCAGACCTCAGTCACCCGTATCTCCATTGTAAACACTGCGGCCCCTACGCGGGTGGCTGCAAGTATCCAGGCCTTCCTTGGAGAAGCAGCCGTGAGGTGCTTGATGATTTGATAACATCAGCCATCTTCTGTCTAATCACGGTACAGATTCTCCTACAAGGAAATGGATCTGGTTTCTTCCCGATCGTTGGAAGAAGCAGCCCGCCTAGGGACTCTACCGTCCTCTGCACTTTCACAGCGAAGCCTGTGTCCGTCTCCAAGGAGTATCACGTGTGTCGTGGGAATCGCCTCCTTAATTCTTCCTGCTTTAGAGGGCTCAGGTAGCTCTGCCCGTTTCACCCGGGATGAGCAGCGGGTGGTCTCTGGCTGCTGTGGGACTAGGGCTTGGGGGTGCATCATCACATCCGGTGGCCTGCCAGGTGGGCATCATTGTCTTGCCTGTTGGCTGAGGCAGCTGTGATGTCATGGGGGTCATGCTTGTGTCAGGGCCAACCCAGTTCTTCCCATGCACACCTCTGCTGCTGGAGTGCCTTTCCTTATGATGATGTGTTGAATTAGGGTGGAGAATGCAGAGAAGCTCTGGGCCTCTCCTTCCCATTCTTACTCCCTGGAGCTGTGATGCCGGACAAGGGAGCCCATAGCCAGAGGCTCTTTTAAGTTTAATTAGAATAAAGATTTGATTACATAGCCAAACACATTTGGAAAGAACTTCACAGATTAAATTCCGGATTCAGCCCTTCAGGCCCAGTGGCCACGTTTCCGGGCTTAGCAGCTGTAGGTGGCTGTTGTCTTTCTGTGTTGGCTCAGCAGATTGGGACGTTTCCAGTTCGGCTGGCAGTTCTCTTGAATGGCTCTGCCTGTGGTGATAACACCTTGGCTGGAGAGCCTCGTGGGGATCCTTTAGGCCTCTAGCTACAGCCAGGCTGCATGGTTCCTGTGTCCCGCGTCCTCTGCAGACCCAGAACTATCCCACCACAGAGTCAGCGCTGCTAGACTTGGGTACTGTGTGCAGACAGCAGAGGGGCACGTCTGGGCCTTGCAGGGGCTGGGGTGACTGGCCTCCTTGGCCAGGATCCCGTCTCCAAGTTTTCAGAGGAAATGCATCAACCATCCTCACCGTGCACCAGAGGAAAACTGCAGGCTTCTCTGTGGATGGTGAATTGAGATCATGCAGAGTGACTAG
Source organism: Chlorocebus sabaeus (assembly GCF_047675955.1). Taxonomy (NCBI): domain Eukaryota; kingdom Metazoa; phylum Chordata; class Mammalia; order Primates; family Cercopithecidae; genus Chlorocebus; species Chlorocebus sabaeus. Next base: position 14,447 of record NW_027327771.1, on the reverse strand, counting down.
GTTTGGACTCCTGACCAGCGTGAAACCTGATACCTTTCGGTGGAACCTGACATGCCTCCATGTGTACAATGCAAAGAGAATGCAGCGTTGTCAGCTTGAATCCAGATGTGCTCCCGTTTTGAAGTGGAAGGTTCTGGGAGTATTGGCCGTTGGTGATTGTCGTGCCATGGAGGACTTTGAATGCAGGCACTGGTTTAGGATAACCCTGGTTTCTTGGTCCTGTATGTGGGCATCCCTGAATATCCCGGGCTGGAGGAAGGCAGGGCAGATGGGAGGGTGACAAGAGGTCAGGTGTTTCCAGCTGTGGGGAGTGATGCCATCAAATGGCCGAGATCAGGTGACCAGGGACCAAAGCAGGGGTGCATGGAAATGCCGTGTTTTCCGGGGCATGTGGAGGACCTGTTGAACTCTATTCCTGGACAACAGTTCTTCCATTCTCAGGAATCTGTGCCATTGTAATTGAGTAGCAAATTCTATAATTGCTCTAAATACTTACTGTTAAGTCCCCATCCCAATTACCATGAATTAGCAACAGTGATAACAGTTTGCCTGGTCAAGCCTTGCCAAGAAAAACCAGTGGAACTAGTTTTAGTTGCCTCAAGTTCCCTCCAAATCGGATTCCTTAGCAGGTTATGTCCCTACAGCTGCTGCAGTTCCTCCTGGGCCTGGCAGGCACATTCCAGACATTCACATCTCAGCTCAGATGCAGGCGTGCATACTATAGAAAATCGCACTGCACTGTGATCAGCTTGAGCTGATGTTCTCTAGGTGGGAGGCGGAGGCCGAGGACCTGTGTGGGACTATCCGAGTGTCCTCTCATTGACTTGGAGCAGGTGCACATCTGTTCAAGAGTTTTTTTTTTTTTTTTTTTTTGAGACGGAGTCTCTCTGTCGCCCAAGCTGGAGTGCAGTGGCCGGATCTCAGCTCACTGCAAGCTCCGCCTACTGGGTTCACGCCATTCTCCTGCCTCTGCCTCCCAAGTAGCTGGGACTACAGGCGCCGGCCACCTCGCCCAGCTAGTTTTTTGTATTTTTTAGTAGAGACGGGGTTTCACCGTGTTAGCCAGGATGGTCTCGATCTCCTGACCTCTTGATCCGCCCGTCTCAGCCTCCCATAGTGCTGGGATTACAGGCTTGAGCCACCGCGCCCCGGCCTCTTCAAGAGTTCTAATGGGGTGAAATTAGAAACATGAATTTTTAAATTTCACGTGTTACGAACTCTGTTCAGTGATTTCCTCTGAAATGAGAGACTATTTGCAGACGAGGCAGTCAGCCTGCAGCGCTCCTTAGAACTGTCCTAGACCTCGATGCCGTCTTTTGGCCACTTCCTGGGTTGGGGTGCTCTGCTTGAAGTAAAACCACGTGGTCTGTGCATCACTACTGCAGCCAGTTCAACGTACACACCCACTGGAAGGGGGGCCGGATCACTTAACATTTTAAATGCATTTAACATTAAACCAGGAAGTCAGCCAGTGCTTTCTGTAACCAAGCTGCCTGGCTCATGGGAACCTCACACTTCACTTTTCGGAAGAGAATACTTGCTTCTGTGGAGTGTCAATATTTGTCTCATTTGTTGAGACTCTGCTCAAAGTGATGAACGTGTGTAAATTAGGACCTTTTTGTGTAAATTTGGCCACAGCTCTCTAGGCACAGTCAGGGGAGTAAATGACTGTGAAAGATGCCTCCTGATGTGAGCCGTGACCAGGCACTTTGGAATCTGGGATCCCATCTCCAGCCTTTCAAAGGACGTAGAGGAATCGGCCTGATGTGAGCCCTGGTCGGGCACTTTGGAACCTGGGATCCCATCTCCAGTCTTTCAAAGGACATAGATTAATATAAAATGCAGATGGGAGAGTTCATATTTTGGGCATCTCTGTTCTTTTGAAATCAAAGTGCAAAGAAAAAGTTTTGCCTTGAGATCTTACCCCATGCTTGTTTTTCTCCTGAAGTTTTAACATTTTCTTAACTGCTTTTTTCTCCCCCGATCCTTGGGGAACCTCTATCTTCGTATCTTCTTAAAAGATATGGTTAAATTCAACACTGAAATTTAAAAACATGCTTTCATATTATTTTTCTTTAAACTGATGTATCTGACATTGGTGAAGAACTATCTGGGCGTATTGGTGTATTTTTATTTTTTGGAGACAGTCTTGTTGTGTTGCCCAGGCTGGAATGCAGTGGTGTGATCTTGGCTCACTGCAGCCTCACCTCCTGGTTCACGCCATTCTCCTGCCTCAGCCTCCTGAGTAGCTGGGATTATAAGTGCCTGCCACCATGGCTGGTTCATTTTTGTATTAGTAGAGATGGAGTTTCAACATGTTGGCCAGGCTGGTCTTGAACTCCTGACCTTAGGTGATTCGCTCACCTTGCCCTCCCAAAGTGCTGGGATTACAGGCATGAGCCACCACACTCGGCCTGTGATATTCTTGATTGTAACTGTAATAGATCCCTTTAATAAAAACAAAATAGAACAACAACAACAACAAAACAACTGTCTGAAAAGTCCCAAAATTAAAGAGCTCACTTGGACAGGGATTTGGACACCAGTTGAATGGCCCAGCACAAACCATAGTTACATGGGCCACTCGGCCTGTTAGATCCTTAAGGTATTTGAAGTCATGTGGATATTTGCATTTCTGCTTTTGGATATCACGTCAGTATGAATCCGGCTAGTGTTTGAGGGCCAGGCTCAGATCCAGGAAAGCAAGAGCCCCTGCCCTCACGGCACTTCTCTTCCTTGTGTGTGTGTTTGGAAAATAGAAAGCATAAGATATTTTTTTCAATGAGCTGGGAAGATGGAAAGACAAGCTTAAGATGTTTACTTGTTCAGAAGAAGGGAATTGCAAGGAATACTCAGCTTTGCTGCTGCTGAAGGAGGCCGTTTCAGAGGTGGGGTTTCTCTGAGAAAGGTGGTAAGAGGCAAATAGGATTCCCCATCTGGTTTGCCAGAGATGGAGAAAGTTAGTATCCCCAAGACAGCCTCAGCATTCTGGCAAAGGCTTTGGAAAACCAGCTAGGGTGTGGGACCTTGTTGGCCGCTGGGTGGAAGGAAAACATTGCTGGTCCTGAGGACTGTACTGTTCTTCCACTGCTATAAAGAACCACCTGAGGCTGGGTCATAAGGAAAAAAAGGTTTAATCGGCATACAGTTCTGTGGGCTGTACAGGCTTCTACATCTGGGGAAACTTAGAGTGGAAGGTGAAGGGGAGGCCAGCATATCTTCACATGGCTGAAAGGGGAGAGAGTGAAGGGGAAGGTGCCATGCACCTCCAAACAACCAGATCTCAGAACTATCATGAGGACAGCACTTGGGGGATTGTGCTAAACCATTAGAAACCACCACCATGAGTCAGTCACCTCCCACCAGGGCTCACCTCCAACAGAGGGTTAGAGTTCAGCATGAGATTTGGGTGGGGACACACAGCCACACCATGTCAGGCTTCCCATTCTTCTCCTGCACGTGCTTTGCAAATGGTTCTGTCATTGCTTTTTATTTTTGTTGATACATAATATATGTACATATTTTCACAGTGCATGTGATATCTTATTCATCCCTATATTGATGAAATCTGGGTACTTGCGGTGTCTTTCACTTTAAGTATTTTCTTTTCCTTGTGCTCGCAATGTTCAAGTTATTCTCTCCTAGCTGTTTTGAAACACACAGTAGATGACCCGCTGCCATCCCCCTGCTGATTTATCAATAGTAGGTCTTGTGCTCCCATTAGGCTGTGTGTTTGTGCCCGTTACGAGCCTCTGCCCATCCTGCTTATGAGTGGGCTCTGCTGGGCCCTGTTGACCACCTACTCTTGGCCTCCGTGAGATCTGCTCTCAGCTCCTGCTTATGAGTGAGAACATGCTCCGTTTCTTTGCTTGGCTCGTTTGCTTAACGGAATGTCCTCCAGCTCCATCCATCCTGTCTTGGATGACAAGGATCTCAGCTGTGTGGTGGAGTATTGCTCCTTTGTATGTTCAGGCCACGTTCCCTTCATCCCCTATTGACGGGCACTCAGGTGATTCCGGACGTTGTCTGCTGTGGATGGTGCTGCATTGAAGCTGAGAGCAGTCACTGGCTTTATACAGGGGGGACGTGAGTATACTCGGGGGACGTGAGCCACTTTGATGTTCTCAAGCAGCCATTCCCCAAAGCCCTCCGTAGAATGCCGCATTCCTTTGTGCCCATGGCTTCTACTAGGATGAACAGCTGGGAAGGGGCTTTGAGTGAACGCTTAGGTTTCTGTCTTTAATTGGTACCCAGCTGCACTGGCCAAGTGGGGGTGCCAGTGACCCTGGACACTACCTCATATAAGGTCCAAAGATGCAGTTAGGTTCTTTTTTTTAACTTTAAAAAAAAAAACAAAAAAACACTTTTGACCTAGTTAAGCTATAGCATTATCGGTTAGTGTTTTTCATATTGGAAAGGTGTATATTTTATTTTCTAAGAAGGAAAGAAATCCTGTTAAATACTCTAACCACAGATTAAATCATGTCAAGGAAAGAGGTACTATTTTGGGGGAAAATGACCCCTTCATGTCAAAGATCAAGGAGATGACTTATATTGTTTAATTGAGTTAATTATGAAATCTTAAGCGGTTTTGAGAAGATGAGCTGTGGATGCTGCAAGACATGAGACTGATGCTGATTTAATGTTAGTCAGCCCTAACAGAATGTGGCTGATATTTAAAGCTTGCTCCAGTATTGCTTGATAGATTGTAAGTTAATGTAAATATCTGTTTGATGTTTTTATTTTACAAAATATTATTGAGAAAAAGTTTGACAGCCAAGGAACCGCCTTCAACCAATTTCTTCCTAATTTCTATCACCAGAAAAATTTGTCTTGTTAATTCCAGAATTTACTTTTGGAAAGTTCCTGTAAGGAGAGCAGAGGTATTGGTGGTTGAATGGTGACTTGAATTTAGGTGAAGATCGTTAAATATTTCATAGTCATGTTTGTCTTGGTGGTTTTAGCAATTTTATATTAAATTTAGAACTGCGAGTCAAACCAAATCTGTTGTTTTGCTTTTGTGATACTCCTTTGTATGACTATACTGGTAAAGAATGATAAAATGTGTATAGGGTATTTTTTCTGTGTAGATATTAGGATTTTTAGGGGAACAAATTAATCATTCTTCTAATAGGCATTGTGCTGTGTGTTGGGTCCTTTATATATTAGTTGAATCACTATAATGAGGACCACTTGAAAGTCTATTTCTATACAAGATCTTTTATATGCTGACTTGTGTTATGCAAAATCCTTCATCCTCTAAGAAGACTAAGCAATGGGTTGGAGGAGAGGTTTAATCACCCATTAGGTCTATTCCAAATGCCCAGAATTGAATGCAAGTATGAATTATGTTTTTGAAGTGGGGTGTGTGTGTGTGTGTGTGTGTGGTGGACTCCTTTTTAGGTCATGGGAGGGAGGTAAAGCAAAGATCAGATTTGCTGATAAACATTTGTGCATATGCTAGTGGAGAAGTCATATGACTTGACTGCACCTGCGTACTCTGATTTTGGTTTCATTAGTGTCCGTAGCTACAAACCTCGCCTGCCTCTGGGACACACCCTGAGGGGCTGTGGTGAGGGTTATGACAGAGTCGTGTATCTTAGCGAATGACACAAACGGTCTTGTGGGCCTACTTTGGCTTTGTTTGAACCTGTAGATTGTTAAACTAAGTTTAACATTTTGAGGATTATAAATTGTGATTCTTGTCTAAGAAGAGGTTTCTGTTGTCTCTGAAGACAGGAGCCCCAATACAGATGGTCCCTGTCTCAAAATGGTTACATTTGTGATTTTTTTTTCAACCTTGTGATGGTGTGAACTAGTCACACTCAGTGCATTGTTCGGCCCGAGATGGGCTGCCTCTGGATGAACCCATTGTAAGTTGAAACTATTATGTCAAATGCACTTTCTATTTAGGATATTTTCAGCTTACACTGGGTTTATAGGAACAGTTTCATCCCATGGTAAGTCAGGGAGCATATATGCTCATAAAAGTAGAGAGGATCTCATAGATACCATGAGATATAATGTCTCTGATGTTACAGAGATACGATGAAAACAATCAAGTGGGACTTGGAAGCCTTGAAGGGACTCACAAGGGTGGCTCCTGGAATGCAAACGTGAGTGCCACTGGCTTCTGGATGTGACATCTGTGTCTTCTGCTTAGCCCAGTGGGTTATTGGCTGCTCCCGAGGGCAGAGAGGTCCAGCGTTCCTGTGTTTAGGTGTTTGAGCTGCCTTAAGAGACTAGGTCAATTCTCACTGGTGTCTTCAGGGCTTTAGGTCTCCTGAACAAGCAGGAGGAAGCACGACTTTGTAGAGCTTTGGAAATCTCAACGGACTTCAGGGCCATCCCCCTTGGCAGGAGAGAGCCCCACTGGAGGCGAGCAGAGTGCCGTGCAGGCCTGTGCTGGGCCCAGACGTGTACGGACATTGTGAGAACCACAGGACACAGATCGGTCTTGGTTCACAACTGGTGTCGATGGCCACGCAGCATTTCTTCCAGGTACATGAGTGTGGGGACTTGGGTTTTGGGGTGTGCGTCGTGGTTGCCTAGTTGCTTGGAAGACCACTATTCAGACCCCAGCCTGAGTCACCGTGACAGGCCTCCCACTTCACACGACACATGGAAGCTGTGGCGTCGGTCACTGATGTCCACCAGCTGTCAGATGTGTGTGTGTATCTTCCCTGGCCTCAGGATTGGTCTTGTTTTGAGGTTATAGTAAACGTTCTTCAGGAGGGGTTTTGGATTTTTTATGTTGTTTGCAAGGAGGCAGCAGGGAGTGCTTGAGCAGTGAGATCCCCTTCCCAACCAATGCAATTTCAGATCACAGCAGGTAATTAGGGCTGCGGAGCTGTGGGATCACCTACCCAACCAATGAGACTTCAGATCACAGTAGGTAATTAGGGCAGCCGGGTGGGTGGCAGAACCCTGAACTGTGGCTGTTTCTGGTGTCTTGCCCCGGGCAGAGAGTGTTGGGGCCTCCGTGGTCCTCTGTGGGGTGGGTGGAGCACATGAACTGGGTGCTGCAGGGCCGTGGCTGGCTCCCCAGCCTGGGGTTTATGCAGGACTCGTTCTGAAGACAACTTGGAACCCAGAAAGCAGCACGAGGAGAATGGGTTTGTGCGTTTCTGGATCCTGGGTGCTTCCCAGTCTCAGACGCTGTGCAAGCTCTGAGGGGTCTCGCCAGGAAAACTTGCACAGTCGGCCCCCAGGGTGGAGTGGGGCTGTAGCAGGTCTTGCAGGAGCTGGAAGTGGGGGTGAGTTTCTCGCCAGCGGGACTTTTCAAATGGGCCCAGCAGGATGTATCCGTGGAAATGGTGCCACCTAATGCAGGGCTGCGGCCATCAGGGCCTGAAAGGCTACAGCAGGCTCTGTCTCTGCTCTCTCTTGAAAGAGCCTCTGCACGGTTTTCCTTGGTCTTTGTCTATTTGAGGGACGCTTTCCCCTTTGTTGGGCTTACCTAGCCTTCTGAGCTGCCTTGTTGAGTATGACGAAGCCCTGAGAAGGCATTTTTATTGCATAATTATGTTATCCTGGTGGCTGGATAAATGACCTGCAAATGTGGGTGACTCAATAGCTCTGAGGGTGTTCAGTATCCAAGACAAGTGGGAAGGAAATGTTCAGGCAGGCGTCAGAGGATCTGTTCTCTGCTACACACTGGGGCCCTGGTTTGCTAACAGTCTTCACACTCGATCCAAAATGGGATAATGAAGTCTCACGGATTCGGCTTCAGCTGAGAGCTGCCTCCAGCACAGTCTTGTGTGAGTCACAGTTTATATGTTTGGTGCAAAGGGCGGGCATCAGTTGATCTTATTTGTGGTGGTGCTTATGGTGGCTTTTCCGTAAGGAATTTAGACTTTATTAGCTTTGGCAAGGGAATCCTGAGTGATAAATTGGAAGAATGTTTCAGGAAATTCTGGAACCTGCAGTGAATCTGGAATCTGTATGAAATTGAGATTTGGATTCTCACGATTTCCTAATGCTACCCCGAAACCCAGTAGTTGACATAGTCGTAGAGCTTCAGTTGTGCTGCACCAGTTCCCCAATTTGAAAGGAACACGTTGCTTTCATCTAGAATGTTCTGAGCTCTGAGTGCTGCCGGCGGAGTGACCAGCTCTCTGCATCAGAGGGGAAGCCAGGGCTGCGTTCACGGCGTCGCGGCAGCTGGGAGCTGACCCCGGACCTCAGACACGTGTGATGTTGACCATTTTCTGTAAACTCCAAGGGTGTAGTGGTCTCCTTGGTGTTTTACAGTCTTCTGAAGCTTTTGATGTGTCTGCACTTTATAGATTTTTCAGAAGTAGATGGCCTTTTCCCACACCCTTGGGCTGAGTTTCATCAGAGGCTGGTGTGTGGGAAGCACCACACCCACATTCTGACAGGGAAGACTCTGGTGCCCAACTGAGGTCAGAGTGGAAATTTGTTTTTCCTTCCCTCCAGTCTGGTCCAGCTGCTCCCTGCTTGGCCAGAAGAAAATCATGCTTATCCAAGTCGTAGGCAAACCCCTAAATCAAACATTTGTCTTTTTTCTTTAATATGCCCATTTAGTTTATATGGGATAATAGATAGAGAAATGTCTTTTAGGGAAAAATTAATTTCTTTAATTACAGAGAACTTTGGATAAAAACTGCAATCAGGAGTCTATTTTGTAATAAGATCTAGTTAAATACCACAGTGGAAAGCTCCTTATATTTGATCTTATACTTGGGCCTGGTGTGTGGCCGCACGCTCGTACTCATGACGCCACGCTCAGCTGTGAACTACAGGCACGGTACATACTTTGTTGTTGCTTTTTTGAAAGTCTTATTGCTTGGCCTCTCCAACTCAAATGTTGAGTTACGTTGATTCTGTTCAGAATGTTCATCCCTCCGTCTAGGGTCCAGTCGTCCATCTCAGAGGAGGAGACCTGAGGATGAGATAGAGGCCAGAGGGCTGTGGGGTGAGGGCGGGTATGGGGTGGGGGCCAGAGGGGCATGGGGCCAAGGGTGGGGCAGGGGCCTGAGGGGTGCAGGGCTGAGGCCGGGGCAGTGGGAGAAGCGGTGTTGGGCTGTGAGCCAAGCTGCATGGTGGCCTCTATGAATTGGGAGACTCCAGGCAGGAACACAACCTACTGACCCCTTGACTTCAGCCCTGGGACTCCTGAATTCCTGGGCTGAGAGGAGGTTTGCATTTGTGGTAATTTGTTGCAGCAGCAATAGGAAGTTAATGCATTGTATCTGTTCTTCACCTCCAAACCTTTGAAAGGTAACCCTGTTGTATCGGCCTTTTGTGTGCCATAAATTCTAATGAGATGGTTTGTAGGAAATAATGGACACAAACGATGGCAGAACAAAAAGTTGAACAGAAGCAGTGTCTTCTGTGGTTCTGTAGTTTGGGTCTGTGAAGTTAGATTTCGGTCAGAGAGTGTGTGGTCTTGTTCAGTGTATACCTGGAGTACTTGTTCAGAGCTCCTGGGGGAGTGGTCTTTAACACTGTTAGCATTAAAACTCCAAGCACATCAGGGCCAGAGTTCCTGAGTCAGTGTTAGGCGACCTTTGAAGAAGAGTGGGCATGTAGAATCTGCCCACTTTACTAGTATGAAGCAGCAAAATCTTTTTTTTTTTTTTTGAGATGGAGTCTCGTTTTGTCACCCAGACTGGAGTACAGTGGTGCGGCCTTAGCTCACTGCAACCTCCGCCACCTGTGCTCAAGTGATTCTCCTGCTTCAGCCTCCAAATTGCATGATTTATTTTCCTGTTTTATATACTTAGTATATGCAAACTCTGCAAACTTTATTAATACAAATGACATGCCAGAACTTATGAGAATCCAGCATTTTCCCATGCAAATTAGTAGTGATGTGGAATTCCTGGGCTGGTTTGGTTTTATAAGACATAGGGGTGGATTCTTTGCCTAATTTCTGTGGAACTAACAATTGTTAATCACCCAGCACTCTTACCTCCCCCAACAGCTCAGGTGAGGGTGGTGTTACCCCCGCTGTCATGATGAGAGGCAGGAGACTGAGGCTTAGGTAAGCAGGTGACACATTACTGTCCAGCCCCACCCACCCCGTAGTTTCCTGCCATGGCTCAGCTATCTTCCCGCAAGAAAGGATAGACACCCTGATGCTGGGTAGAATTCCTTGTGAACCCCTTTGCATCCTCCAGGGAGTTCTTGTTTCACAGTGGTGGCTCATGGGAAGGCCTCTGGCCCACTGAGAAAGTGACTCATGTTGTGACATTACTGTCTCTCTGTCCGGTTGCTGTCGATTGGGTGATTTGTAAAGAAACATTTATTGCTCACAGCTCTGGAGGCTGAAAAGTCCAAGGTCAAGGCAGTCCAAGGTCAAGGCACCTGCACATCTGGTGTCCCGGGGCCTGTGGCTTACAGACGGCAGCATCTCACCGGGTCTTGCGTGGCAGCAGACGTCTCGTCGGGACTCACATGGTGGTGGAGCAGGAGGGCTCCTCCAGACCTCCAACAAGGATACCAACCCCAGTCCTGAGAGCAGGACCTCCCAAAGTCCCCATCTCTTAATGTATCCCACCGGAGATGGTTTCAGCATGAGGTTTTGGGGACATTCAGGCCAGAGCCATTGCTCTGCTGTGGTGTTAGGGCTACATGGCATCATTACTGCAGCAGAGCCACAGCTTCTCATCTGTATTTGCTGCAGGAGGAAGACGCAGGTGCCTGTGCAAGTTGTAGTTCGGTGCAAGAAGTGGAGACCCTCTGGGAAATCTTAGCAGGAGGAACTTGAGGTATTGAGAACTGACACCTTAGGACTGTAGTTTTCTTCAGACTGTAAAAACCTTGGTGTGTGATAATACTGAACATTTCCTGAGCCCTGTGATCCTGTAAAACAGTGGTGGTTAAGACATTCCCCCTCCCCACAACTGCGCCCGCACTTTTACTGCAAGAAGCCCCTTCCCATGTGGTTTAGGCTGACTTGCAGATGATCATTTACCGAGGACAAGGCCAGACACAGGCCTTCAAACCCCCGTTCTGTGCCTTATAAGTGATTAGCTAAACTGCCTGTTCCCACTGATCAATCACCTCCCACCTTGAAATGGTTCTTTGTGGTGCAGTTGTGCCTAGGGGGGTGGACTTGTCTTTGACTGTTGCCTTCCACAGAGGACGGTTAGGGTGGGCAGGAAAGAATTCTCTGCTACAGGTCTGCATTCCAGGCTGTTTCCAGAAGTGGGAATTCTTGCGCCCTGGAGTCTGGGAATGGATTTCTAGTGTCCCAGCTTCAGGTGGAGTTGAAATTGAGTGAGACAACCCACCACACCCATCTGGAGCCAGGAACTAGAGCCATTTTTAAAGTGGCAGTTTCTCCATAAGATTACCCAAAAAATGCACTCAGTAGGTTTCTTTCTTATATGCATTTGGCCATCTAAAATGGGAATGGTGGTTTTTTGAAGCATAGATGTAGTTTTAAATTTTGAGTATTGTAAACCTTAATGTAGCTTCTTAAAATGTTTGCCTGATGATCTGGAGATTTACTAAACCTTTGGAGTAGCAATAATGAGTTGATCTATATGACTTTGCTTACTATGATGCAATGAAAGTACTCTAATTAAAACCTCTGCAGTTGGGTCAGCAGACGATTGGCCAAAACAAATTCTGCCTTTTGAGTTTCTTTAACCAAACGAGGGAGTAGAGTGTAGGCTGAAGTGGCAAATTCATTTCAGAGCACGCCAGAGCCCTCAGTGACTGAGCAGCCTTCTCAGGTGAACGTGTAACGTGCCGTGAGTCTTGGCAAGCCTGGCTACTGATGTGTGCACGTGACACCACAGAGCCACACCTAGGAAGATGTGGTTTCTGTAACAAGCTTTGGAAAACCAAAGTTCAACTTAATTATCCAACTTTGTTACAGAAAAAGCTTAGACCAGATGGCCAAAGACCTGATTGTTTCATGGTTGAGACATGGTTATAAAATTGCCCTTACTTGGTGCCAATCAGTGTTGGTCCACAGTGATACTCCTCCAACCTCACTGAATAGTTTGGAGACTGATATGAGACTGTGAAAATCTCCTTAAGATGAAAAGGGCTCTGGGGCACCCGGGAATATCCGCACACCCGTGGCCATTCCCCTATAAGGTGGAAAGGACGGCTGGGTCACGCGGGAGCATCCGCACACCCGTGGCCGTCCTCTTTAAGATGGAAAGGGCTGCTGGGGTGCCCCGCAATATCTGCACACCCGCGGCCATTGTTCCTGTCCCCCTTTCTGCTCAGTCACCTCTGTGTTCCTGCTCATGAATAGCTCGTCCCCTGGGCTGGTGAGGAAGGAGTGGGAGGTTGTTCTGAGGCTCTGTCACTGTCTGCCATGTCATGAGCTGGGCAAGGCAGTGGCAGTGACCCTGGAGGAGTCTGGTCAGTGAGAGCTCTGGCAGGAAGTGCCGAGGCTTGAGGTGGCTCTGCCAGTCGTAACCAAATGTCTTCCCTCTTATTTCCATGATTCCTTCTAGTTCTGCACCTTGCACTGCAGGGTCTCTGTGTGTCTATAAATACACATGAGTTATGATACAGTGTCTCTTTCCCCTCTGGAGCAGGGCCCGGAGAGTGAAGTGCAAGAGCCCCTTACTGTTGGATGCCCACCAGCACGAGGCACTGCCTGCCCTGCTAACGAATGCCTACAGCGAGTCCTGGAAGCCCTCTTCTGAGCACCTGGCCTGTTGATGGTGTACACAGGAGACAGATGAGCTCCCCTTGCCCCACCCTGAGCAGAGACTGGGCAGGCGGTGGCAGCACTGTCCGCCATGGTGCATCCTTGGTGCATGGAGGAAAGTGTGTTCACCCTTAAAACACAGCCCATCCTCTCAAAGGCAGGGTGACAACCACATTTACATCTGGAATCTTAAAAAAGGGCCCGTCTCCCTGAGAGAAGAATGTGGATGCGTGTGTGTACCTCCTTTTTTTTTTTTTTTTTTTTTTTTTGAGACAGTTTCCCTCTGTCACCCAGGCTGGAGTGCGGTGGTACGATCTCAGCTCACTGCAAGCTCTGCCTCCCGGGTTCATGCCATTCTCCAGCCTCAGCCTCCCAAGTAACTGGGACTACAGGCACCTGCCACCACGCCTGGCTAATTGTATTTTTAGTAGAGACGGGGTTTCACCGTGTTAGCCAGGATGGTCTCGGTTTCCTGACCTCGTGATCTGCCCAACACGGCCTCCCAAAGTGCTGGGATTATAGGTGTGAGCCACCGCACCGGGCCGTATGTGTGAACCTCTTTACAAGTCTTGCTTGACCTTTACATTTAAAAATTATTGAAAAACTTAAGGATGTAACTGACAAGAACTTTATAGGTTTCTCCAAGTAACAATTTGGAAAAGTTAAGTGAACCCATAATGTGTTTTATTTCTGTGAGTCCCACACTTGGATTTTTAAATGTGGGCAAAACATCTGTATGTTCTTCAGTCTGATTTCCGTGAAATCGTGAATGAAACGTGCTGAAGTTGCCGTGCGGATTTTGTTATGTGGCGGTGACATATGGGGGCTGGTCATTAAACAACTGGAGGGATCCCTGTCCTTTCTGTACTCCTGTTGGACCCTAGGCACGTGCTTGGGTGTTTTCTGTGTGTGTGAACAAGATGAGGACAATTTCCAGATTCACACGGTGGTATCTTCTCCCTTTTCTGTTAAAACGTGTCTTCTGCTGCTTCTACATAGACAAAATGTTTCTTTCTCTAGCCTGTCTACATAAACGCTGTTTAACAAAAACTGTATTGTAGACATGTGAAGCTGAATTCCACATGATAAAGCAGATAGAGATGACTGAGTATACTGTTTTGTGGGAGGAAGGTTTAAAATGATTTTTAGCTTTTTCCCTGAAACAGGGAATAATTTTAACTTTTTCCCTGAGATAGGAAATAATAAAATGGGAAAATAATTAAATTTTCCCATTTAATTGTTAGACTATATTTAATAGATTATTCATATATTGCAAGGGAAAAAGGAACTCGATCACCCCATGTACCCAAATGAAAATTTAAAGGGTATGGGTGAATTCATTTGAACTCCTTTAATTTGTTTTTATTTGTTTGTTTTTGACAGTCTCACTCTGTTTCTCAGGTTGGGTGCAGTAGTACAATGACAGCTCACTGCACCCTCAACCTTCTAGGCTCAAGTGATTCTCCTGCCTCAGCCTCCCCAACTGCTGGGATTTACAGGCGTTAACCAACACACACAGCTTATCACCTCTTGGAGACTAGCTTTGAGTTTGGGCATTCACTGAACTATATTTTGGTTAATTCTCAAAGTTTGTCACTGTTTATCTTTAATTTGATAAAAATCTACATGTATTGTGAAATGCATTACATTTCCTTAGCATTTATGGATTCCCTGTTAGTGGGGCAGAGACATAGAAGGGCAGAAGGCATTCGGGCATCATCAGGGTTGCAGTTGAGTGCTTGCCCCGAACACACTGGGGCTCTGGGCTCTGTGGCCCTACGGGGGTCCTCTGTCCACTGAG